>NC_058410.1:44340701-44459333 GCF_002201575.2 Neomonachus schauinslandi | reverse complement strand
TTTTTTTTCTTTTTTAAGATTTTATTTATTTATTTGACAGAGAGAGATACAGCGAGAGAGGGAACACAAGCAGGGGGAGTGGAGAGGGAGAAGCAGGCCTCCTGCCGAGCAGGGAGCCCGATGCGGGGCTCGATTCCAGGACCCTGGGATCATGACCTGAGCCGAAGGCAGACGCTTAACCACTGAGCCACCATTCAATGAAGATTTATTTACCACTTGTTATGTGCCACTTTCCTGAGTGCTGAGGTGAACAAGACAGACAAGACTTTGCTGAACTTTTGTGATTGATGAAAGACAGTTGTAAATATCAGGGAACAGGGTGACTCCAGACAGGGTAAGTTATTATGCATGATGAACTAGAGACTGCCATAGCTTTTGGGGTTTAGACTAAAAATTTCAAGATGGTGAAATTTAAGCAAATGCAAGGCCAGGGGCAGAAAAAGTGGTGTGAGAAATCATCACTAGAATAAAATCAGGTAGTAGCAATAATTTTTCTTTTGCTCACTGCCTTCCTTTAGTGCTGAATGCCTCTTAGTTTTCCCGCAGTTAGGCTGTTCGCTACTCTCTGTCCATTTCTTACATTGACCTCCTCTGTGACCCAAGGACTCTGAATCCTCCACCTGACACAGAATCAGTTTGCAATCCAAATGCACTCTTCTCACACTTTTCTTTGATGCTGTCAACTTTGGCAGATGTGCCCCTCAGTTTAGTCCTCCAAGTCTGGTGATGTTATGTTGGCTTTGCTCCTTTATGGGAATTACCCAGGTGCACTGAGGAGTAGGTCGCCCTAGCACGTTGCTCTCCTGGGGCATGGTGAGTCCTGCAGTTGCTGTTTGGTTTTTATTTCTGTTGTTGTTCCATATTGTTTTTATATCTCCCTGTGTTAGTTGCTTTCTGCTTCAGTGAATCCTCCACACGGTTGCCCAGAGTTTGTTTTTCCTTATCCTTTTTCAGGAACAAAATCTAATCGTTGTCCAGTTGTTCTCCTGTACTCCCTGCTAAAAATTTCGTGTGGACACACCTAGATCTGGTTTGTTAATTGGCTCTATTTTAGTTACTGTATGAATATATGACATTTTGTTTATCTCTTCCCTTATTACTGGCCTTTTAGTTTATTTCAACTTTGTTTCTAATATTGCAAAGGACATTTATGCAGGTCTTCTTCAGTACCAATGAAAGAGAAACTGAATCTAAATAATTTTGGAATGTTTGAAGTGCACATTTTCAATGATAGAAATTGTTAAGTACTCAAAGTGGTTATACAAATTTATCCTCTCTTTGGCGGTTTATGAGCATTCCCATATATTCCCAATATCATCTCAATACTTGGAGGAAATTTTTGCCAATTTGATGGGGGGTAGAGGAAGATAGCATTTAATTGTCTTAACTTGCATCTCCCTGATTACAATGAGGTCAAGCATTTGAAATGTTTATCTCAATAGGAATTCCCTTTCCAACCTACCCATTTTCATTTTGGTTTGTCTTTTTTCTTGTGCTGGATTTTTAAGAATCTTATATATACTTAATAAATCTTTATGTGTTTTATTGCATGACTATATGGCAAACATTTTCTCCCATTTTGAAGCTTGCCTTTAAGTTTTAAATTTTGTCATAATTAAGTTTATTAGTCACTTTTCTTTATGATATATGACTTTGGTGCTTTTCAAAGAAATCCTTCTCTATTGTAAGGTCATGAAGACATTCACCCACAATTTTTCCTAAAATGTTTTAAGTTTTAGTCCCACTTAGGTCTTTAATTCATCTGGATTTCATTTTTCTAAATGCCATGAGAAGGAGGTCTAAAATACTTTTTTTTTTCCCCAGATGGATGGCCTTCATCCAAACACCTCTTACTTTGTATATAGGCCCATATTTTCCTTGTGAACTTGTAATGTGACATCTGTCAGATAAGATCTTAGGTATGCATGCGTGTATTTCTGGGCTCTCTATTCTGTTCCACTGGCCTATTTGAGTCCAACTGTGCCAGTGTTATGAAGTTTTAATAGGTATCAGGAATTATTAAATCTCAGTAACTGACAAAGCAGTTCCCCTTTTTTTTGTAATTCAAAATTATTTTAGTAATTCTTGGCTATTCCACTGGAAAAGGTTTATAGAAGTCTGACAAAATTTGGGGGCTTTGACTGGAATTGCATTTAATATAGACTAAACCTGATAGTACTGAGTTCTCTTAAATACTGATTTTTTTCCCTCCACAAACATGCTATACCTTTCCATTTATCCAGATCTTCTTTTATATCCCTCAGTAAAATTTACAACTTTTTTGATAATAACCTTGTATATCTTTTCATTTCTTGATATTTTATCATTTTCCTATCTTATTATTTCTATCTAGAACCTTTAATACAATATAGAATGTCAGTGGTGGCAGTGGGAATTCTTGTTTTGTTTTTGAATTTAAAAGAATGGGGGCACCTGGGTGACCCAGTTGGTGGAGTGTCCAGCTTTTGATTTCGGCTCAGGTCATGATCTTGGGGTGCTGGGATCGAGCCCCACTTTGTGCTCTGTGCTCAGAGCAGAGTCTGCTTGGGATTCTCTCTCTGCCTTTCCCTCTGCCTGTCCTCCCTGCTCATGCTCTCTCTCTCTTTCTCTGAAATAGACAAATAAAAATCTCTTTAAAAAATAAAAGAATGCTTTAAAAATAAAAAAAATAATAAAAAGAATGCTTTAAAATTTTCACTATTAAGTATAAGATTTACTCTGTGGTAGATGCCCTTTACTGGATTAACAAAGAATCATTCTATTCTTAATTTTTATTTAAATCAGTATTGTGTGTTGAATTTTATCAAGTGCTTTTTTGCATCAATTAATATCACCAAATGTTTTCTCCTTTAATTTTTTTTCCTGTGGCAAATGATTCTAATTTCTAGGTCAAAAGGTTGTAACTATGTCTTGTCTTTTGTAAATAGCATATAATAGGATCGTTAAAAAATTCCTATATGACTACTTCCTTACCTTCTGGCTCTTCATGATGCTCCAGACTTGTCTTTATTTTCCCTGCTCCAACCCTAGAAATAGCCATTTCTTCAAGGACCCCTGTTTCTTTTTACTGAATGGTCTTGAGAAAGTAAGACTGGGCTAAGTATGCTCATTGCTGTTGGCGTATCCTAGCCTTCTTAGTGGACAGCAGTAGGAAGTATATAACTGTATATAACTATGTATATACTGAGTTTTAATTTCTAAATTTGTGGTTTTAACTTCATGCAGGTGATGAGAAATTGAACCTCATATCCAGGTGTGACTTTTCGTTTCAGTTTCTTGAGGGCAACTCTTTTTTCCATTCATCATTCAGTGATGCCAGCCTGCTTTCCGTGATGTATTCTTAGGCCAGTGAGCACAGGATTTCCTCTCCTTTATATGGACTGGACCCTTCTTTCTGGCTCCTATATTTAAGCAGAGCGCTCAGTTCCAATGTCCCGCTGAACCCAGAGTTTGCAGCCTTAGTCATAATCCTCTCAGGCATCAGATTCTACCCCCTTACCTCATGTCTCCTGACACTTCTCAGGGCTACTTAGCTTTTGTAACTGCTTCAATTTTAAGTTATTTCATAGTTTCTGGTTCCTATAGGTATCTTTTTCTTATTTGGAACTCTAGTAAGGATAAGAAGAAATATTTGACGTTGTGTTGTATCTAGTATTTTCTTGTGGGGTGTATGTGTGGGTTTGTGTGTATATGTGTGTGTGTATCTTCACATTGGCTTCATCTGCTGTGTTGAATAGAAATTCTATTTACAGCTAAGGAAACAAACGCTAGAAAATTTGCGTGAATCGAAATCACATAGAAACTTAGTGCCGGACTATCTGCGCTCTCATCTCTGGTCTTCCCACTTTACTTGTCTTGCGCCTGTGGCAACTGCAATAGTTTTACAAAGTTTTAAGGCTTTTCATATATGACTTTTTCTTTCCCCAAACTAATTCATTTCTAAAAACTTCCGGAGTTCTATACTGTGATCAACTTCCCTTGAAATGTTTCTGTAGCGCTGATAGGGGAGGGCAGAAAAACACAACAGACTGAGAATGAATCCCCCTTCATTTTAGGACAATCTGAAATATATTTAATTTGCAAGCTTAATTACAGAACGGACTAGTGCTTGGGAAACACAAATACCCCCAAAATTGCAGAATTCATCTAGAACGCAAATAGTAGCCATATTCAAACTCATTGATTTGTTGGGAGTTTATATAGACAGTATTTATAGCTCCTCATTTTAAAAGTATTTTATTTATTTATTTATTTTTTATAGATTTTATTTATTTGACAGAGAGAGACACAGCGAGAGAGGGAACACAAGCAGGGGGAGTGGGAGAGGGAGAAGCAGGCTTCCCACGGAGCAGGAACCCTGACGAGGGGCTCGATTCCAGGACCCTGAGATCATGACCTGAGCCGAAGGCAGACGCTTAATGACTGAGCCACCCAGGTGCCCCTTAAAAGTATTTTAAATGATTAGATTTAAAGTGTCTAGGTTTAGAGGTCAAATTCTGGACTTTCTCTTGGTAAGGAAGAGGCTGATGTGGGGCATATCAAAATGGGAGTAAATGTTTGCTTTATGGTTAAAAATCTCTCCACCCATCATGTTTCATCGATTCCTCTTTATTGCATAGTCTTTGTAACTGTTGGTTGCCTATTTATGACTGTCTCATTACATTAAAAAGTACTTAATACTAAGAAAATGGTTACATAATCAAATACTCTCAAAATTAAGTCTTTATTGATAGGATAAACTGTATAAAATAAGCAAGTTAAATGTAAGTTTGTAATTTTTGCTGAGAAACAAGACAAAACAAACATAATAACCTCCTCCTGACTTCTAACTAAACTTCTCTATTGATACCAGATAGATATCAGATATAAAACATAAGTGATACTTTATTACTTGTATTATTTTTAAACAGAAGAAATGACTTTATCAAATGCATTCTAAATAATTCACTGCTGGGATGTGAGAATCACTTAACTAGATTTCTTTCCTTAATCTGACATTAACATAAATGACCTATAATGCTGATTAAAATTCAAGGGTCAGTTATGCTATATTTCAGTTGATTTGTCCTAAGATTCAAAATGCAACATACAACCAGAGGATTTTTATTCATGGTCATTTGTTAGGACTGAATATCAAAGTCTGATTAATGTGAGCTGGAGATCACAGAGTCCATTGACTGTCAGTATTTACATAATTAAAAAATTTTTACTCATCCCCATAGTCTGGCAAATGTTAATGGAAGTTGCTATTAGGCATGATGTTCTCCTTCTGGAAAAAACTTACGTAATTGTGGAAGAGAGAGATCCCAAATCCAAGATTCTTAGCTGTCATTGACTACAGGCTCTTTTATCTTTCCTCTGAAAAGAAAATGAGGGCGCCTGGGTGGCTCAGTTGGTTAAGCGATTGCCTTCGGCTCAGGTCATGATCCTGGAGTCCCTGGATCGAGTCCCGCATCGGGCTCCCTGCTCGGCAGGGAGTCTGCTTCTCCCTCTGACCCTCCCAACCCTCCCCCCTCTCATGTGCTCTCTCTCTCAAATAAATAAATAAAATCTTTAAAAAAAAAAAGAAAAGAAAAGAAAATGAGATATAAATTAAATAAGGCATTAATTTATGTTAGTTGTTCCAAAGATGCTTATGTAGTAATCACTGAGAAACAGTTCGGAGGCCCAAGAACTGTGAGCACATTTGATGAATTCATGTCTCAAATGACCTCATGGGCATCATGAAACCCCAGTAGTTCAGACTATTTCCTTTACTTTGGGATTCAGGCAGTTTAGGGACAGGGGTCTGAAACTGCAAAGAGAGAGGCATCATCTCTGCTTTCATTCCTGCCGGAACTTACCAGTTCTTTATGCTCACATCTCTACCAGATAGATGACACCCTTGGGCTGTGCAACCACCGTCTGTTCTAACCGTACACTCGTTTACATTTTGTTTTTCTCTCTCCTGCTTTCAGAAACTTCCACAGCAGTTTATTAGAAAATAGCATCCATTCCCACAGCAGTCACCACTGTGAACAGATCACTTCCTGTGTGTTTTCCCCTGCGGGGCAGAGAGGTGGGGGAAGGTGGTCCGGGGCCAGTACCTGCGGCCAAGCTGGCAGCAGCACCGTGGTGCACAGAGCCTGTGTGCTCTGCCCACAGCCCCGCTCGGGCACCTGCTTGAATGTCATTCTGCAGGCACAAACTGTAATGTGCTTTAAAAGAAAGGAGTAAAGTATTTCCATTGTTCTTTTTTACCCTTTGCCGCCTTCTGTTTCTGTCATGAACATATGTTTTCTCTGAGGAAAGAGGTCATCATCTGACCCTTTGATTTATCCTATAATTCCCAATTGTGCTTCCCTGAACAAAAAGCCTTTTCAAGAGGACAGTGGGAACATTTTTCATTACTCTTTCTAAGGAAAAGAAAACTAGAGTAACATAATAGAGTGGCGGTTCTATAGCATTCGAGGTCTACCTGTCCCTTTTTCTCATTTCTTTCTGGAAGTTCTAAAAGCAGAATTTTCCACTTCTGGGGGGGAGAAAAGGATGTGGGGTGGGTAAGTGTGTGCGCGCATGTGTGTGTGTATGTGGTGTTAAATAAGATGTAATAGTTTAATTGGAGAAAAAACAAACCACTTTTTATCTGCCCCCTCCCCCCCAGCTCCCCTTTCACTAAAGATGTCCACACTAACCAACTCTGCTAAACATCCCCAGCACATGTCCCTACTGACCTCATCAGACAGCGGAGCCAACACCTGATGCTCTTTTGTCTGGTCAACAAACAGGTATTTAGTGTTTGAAAAAAAAAATCCATTTGAAAAGATTTGACTTTTCCCTCTTAAAAAATAACGAAGTTATTTTAAAAAACAGTGGCACATTAGCAATTACAATTGTCCCCCCCCCAACAAATGGGATCCCTCCTACCTGCTCTTGAGGAACAGTATCTTCCTCCACATGTAACTTGATGTTCTCACTGAAGGGGTGCCCCCGCTGCTGCTTAGTTAGGCGACCTGTCTTTGGTTTATTTATGTTTTCTAGGTGCTCTTGACAAGTAAACAATGGTGACATGGGAAGAGGCATGACACTTTGATAAGATGATCACATTCTTTGATGCTAGTGAGACCCCACAGGGAAGGAAATATATTTTGCAGAAGTGTTTTGTGAAGTAAGTGGTAGCCAGGAGTGAGATATTTGAAATAGATTGGTGCCCAGTTATCGGTATTTAGTGGGCAGTAGCAAGGATGCTAAACACCCTGCAGAGCGTGGAATAGCCCTTATAAAAGGAAGAAATGTCCCATCAAAATGTCAGAAGTGCTCCGGAGAAAAACCCTGGGTCTAGTGTGTGTTGAGAAGGGAAGAATGTTGCCTTAAGTTCTTCCTAAATTCTCCATCTGTGTCATACACAGTTGCTCCCCGTTCCACCATGAGCCACTGCTCAAGTGCTCAAGCAGTCACCCTGCTTCTAGTCGCTTTCTGACATTCCTGGATGCAGTTCCTTTCAGAGCATACGGCTCCCTGTCCAGGGGAACCAACATGGGGACCAACTCCACTGTGGCTGTACTCTTCGCAATTCCTCTCTGTTTTTGTATCTGATTCTACTGAGATTCTGGCATAAGCAAAGGGAATGACCTTGTAAACAGGAAAATATTTAGAACTGTATACTAAAGATGACTTTCTTTCAAGGGGGAAAAAGTCCTCAAGTTTGTGATCTTGCTAACCTTTCTAAAGTCTGAAAGGCAAATCTGAGATGTACCATTAGAACATTCTCTTCTTTTCATCTCTGCCATGTGAATCTATCTTTCAGAAACGTTCAGCCATACCCACAGAATTACCCATCAACTTTCTCAGCAGTACATTTCCTGAAGTCTGGGTAAGTCTATCTAGAAACACAAACACGTGCGCGTGTGCATGAGAGCACATACACACGGTGATGGCATATTACAGCCTCTGTCACTAGAAGGGATTTAATCAAGACTTGTTGAATGAATGAATGAATGGATGAATGAATGAAAAAGCCCCTCTCCCCTCCTCTTTTCTTTCTTTTCCTCCTCCTCCCTTTTCTTTTTGCTAGGATAGTTAGATTTGGTTTCCGTTACTTGAAGTTAATAATCCTGATGGATATAGAATTGAATGGCTCTTTTTCTTTTTAAAGTTATCTTCTGAGAGGCAAAATTCAATCCAAAGCCAGTATTTGCCAATGGCTAGAGTTTGTCAGTTACATTCTGCTCAGCTCTGCCCTTGGGCATTAGATAAAAGCCCTTCTCAGAAATACAGCTGGATAATACGGGATTCATGACCCCATTTCAAATGTTTAGCAGAGTTTCTTCTAGTGCAGCTCTGTTGAACTGAACTGAGATCTCCTAACCTTACTTTCTAACACTGAGTAAATCACAAGCAAGAACGTCCATCCCCATGAATGCTGTCATCAGCATTTCCTGACACCCTCACGTAAAATTTTCTGAGGACCAAGCTTTCACATGTATCACCCCTTCTCTCTCTGTGCCCAGTTGCTTTCTGAGTGTAGCCATGTCTTTGACAGTAGAAAGAGTCTCTGAGGGAGAGGGAGGTGGGGGAGGGACTCCGACTTCTCAGAAAGCATCGCTCCTATGGCGTGTTGCCCAGTTTTCAGATTGAGGTTTTTCTGACCCAGTGATTTAACAGTGAGGAGTAGTGAAGTTGTCTTGCTCCTCATTTTCATGTGGGCATCACACAGCTGCTCCGTGTGCTTCATTTTAGCTGTTAGAGGAAATTCTTCTCAAATTCTACAGAACATCTGAGTACCATTTTTAGGTGGCGGCCTTGGAAATGTGTACATCTTTTTTGGGTTTGTTACAGATATTTTAGTAGAAGTTTGGAAAGATCATGTTAGAACTTAAACTAAAGGCCTAATGTTTATTTATATACAAGTTATATTTCAAGTATTTTTTACTTTGTCCTAATATGACACATACATTCATGGATGATCAAACTAGTACTTGTGTTCACACACTTCATGTTTCAGTACTGTGATTCTCCAACTGGGAGGCATAATTTCAAGCTTTGAGCTTTCTTCATTGCCAGTGTTGAACTCTAGCCCCCCGATCTCCATTATCCATCCTTCTAGTCTTCAGGAAGGTATGGAAAGGCTCAGTGGTGAGTGTCAAAATATACCTCCTGCCTTGAGGCCCTCTGTTCGCTGTTGGAGCATTGTTTCTAATGGTGCTGGTAACCCCAGCATGACTTTCAAAGTTTATCTGAAGCCTTATGGATGGCAGCCACAACTTTCATTTTCCTGACTGACAAATGCTCTTGAAGTTCTTCTAATTCACCTAGAATTAAATTCTTTGAATGTTTGGGATTTGTAAGAGGCCTGGAGACCACTTATACACTCTGTGTCCTGCATAGAGGGGATACTTGGTGGCTGTTGGTTGATTGATTACTGTTAAGGCTGTGCTTGTTATGGGTCAGGTGGCAGGCTCACAGACGGAGATACTGAATCTCAGCTCTACAAGCCTCTAGAAAACCATTATGTGAATGGAGAAGGAGTTACTATACACATTACATGTACTTATTGGCATTTTCTGTTTGTAGTAAGCACTTCCTACGTGCTGTCTCATCTGCTTCACTCATTTGTTTACTTAAAAATGTATTATTGAAGTACAGTTGACACACCACATTATATTAATTTCAGGTTATAGCACGGTGATTCAGTATCCAAATTCCTTACAAAGTGATTACCACAATAAGCGTAGCAACCATCTGTCACTGTACAATGTTATTACAATACCGTTGACTGTATTCCCTATGTTCTACTTTTCATCTCCATGACTTATTTGTTTTATAACTGGAAATTTGTGCCTTTTAATCCCCTTCACCTATTTTGCCCATCCCCTCACCCTCTTTCCTTCTGCAAACCATGAGTTTATTCTCAGTATTTATGAGTCTGTTTCTGTTTTTTTTTTGTTTGTTCATTTGTTTTGTTTTTTAGGATCCACATATAAGCGAAATCATATGGTAATTGTCCTTCCCTGTCTGACTTATTTCACTTAGCAGGAAACCCTCTAGTACCATCCAGGTTGTCACAGATGGCAAGATGTCATTCTTTTTGATGGCTGAGTAATATTCCATTGTGTGTATACACCACATCTTTACCCATTCATCTGTCGGTGGACACTTGGGTTGTTTCCATATCTTGGCTATTTTAAATAATGCATCAATGAACATAGGAGTACCTACATCTTTTCAAATTAGTGTTTTCATCATGTCATTTACTCTTTACTGCAGGTATTATTATTCCATATGTACTGACAGGAAAGTGCAGGCTCAGAAGAAGTGATTACATGGTCATAGTAACTAGAACAACAACTACGTAAAATTGCATGCTGGGAGCTAAAAAGGAAAAATCAGAAGATGTATATGTTTGGGAGAAATTCTTAAAGTGTGATGAAGGGTAAGAAAATCTGTCTGCTGAGGATATAGCCGGGGATAGGGACATCGTTGGCACACAATGGAGACCTGGAGTTCTAGAAGCATAGACTTCAGTAGCTAGAACTTTAACTTATGGGCCTAGCTAACTTTTCTTTTTCCTTTTCTTTGTGTTATTTTTTTTTTTTGAGATTTTATTTATTTATTTGAGAGAGAGAATGAGAGAGAGAGAGCACATGAGAGGGGAGAGGGTCAGAGGGAGAAGCAGACACCCCGCTGAGCAAGGAGCCCAATATGGGACTCGATCCTAGGACTCCAGGATCATGACCTGAGCCGAAGGCAGTCGCTTAACCAACTGAGCCACCCAGGCGCCCTCTTTGTGTTATTTTTATTCCGAAGAACTATAATAGAGAATTTGAGCAATAGCATAAGTGATTTCCTCAATTACTTAGCATTTCACATTACTAATCATGCTCGAGTTAGGCATCCAAAGCTCCTATCAGAACAGTAGCCTATTCCTGATTATGAAAAGCTGTGTTTCTCCTACTACCGGAGGCCTTGTTCTCTAATTGTCCTGGGGAGGGAAATGTATCTAGTTCTGTATTTTCAGTTTCAGACTCTTCCCCTTGAGGCGCTCTAGTTTAATAGGGTAAGTCCCAGCCAGTGGATCGGTATTAGTCTAGTATGGCGCAGGCCAATGAAATTTTCTGCAATGATGGAGATATGCCCTATATCTGCTCTGTCCGATACCGTAACCACAAGCTACATGTGGCTATTGAGCATCTGAAATGTGGCTAGCGTGACTGCGGAATTGAAATTTAATTGTATTGAATTTTAATTAACTTACAGTTAAATTTCAATAGCCACATGTGGCTGGTGCTTGCCATGTTGCACAACACAGCTCTAGAGTCTGGAAAAAAAAAAAAGAAACTAATCAGTTCCAGGTTACACCTCGGTCTGCTCTTCCTACTGAATTCTTGCCTCAACAGAACTTTGTCTTGTATGCAATCATGTGATTCCTTCCTGCCCTCCCCTCACTCACTTCACTTTCTCGCTTATCACTAGTTTCTCAGCATTTTTAAACAATTACCTACTTGCTTCCAACAGGGCTCTCGAAGTTGCCTTAGTGGACAGTCTTTTCATAGAAGCATTGTTTTTCCTCATTTCTCCCAATATTTGGAAAATAATAGTTTGCGAAAGCTGTTCCTTTTCATATTAGTCATTAATGCAGAGAGGTATTTCCCCAAGCGTGGAGCATGTACCCCAGTGGCATGGAAGACAATTTTAGGTGATAGGATACTAAGCATTTACATAACTTTATTACTTATTTTTATTTTAATGACTATTGGGAAAATGCGGTTAGTTCCTCAAATGTGTAACTTCACGGATATTATTGCCTAACATGAAGCTAAAGTAGACATTTATATTTTACAGAGAGAGTCATTTAAAACAATATTAAGTGAATAATAGTACAGATGGTGTGCAGATATGGCAAACCTTGTTAATTTATTTTAAAAATGGCTGAACTCTGGGAAATGCAGCTGTTAAATACACCTTCTGCACTGACTCCATTCCCGGCCCCTTCCTACACGTTCTCTGAGCTTCAGCCCAGGGCTCATAGCCTGCAAACATGCTGAGCATTTCTCCATCGGGCCTTTGTTGATTTGGTTACTTCTTCCAGGGCTGTCCTTCTGTTCTGGTCCTCTCATTCTCCACCAGGTGAAATTCTGCAGAGCCGTCGAAGCCAGATCAAATCTTTGGAGAAATCATCCATGCCCCCTCTTTTTCCTTGACTCTTTTTTTTAAATTCTTTTTTTTTATTAACATATAATATATTATTTGTTTTAGGGGTACAGGTCTGTGATTCATCAGTCTTACACAATTCACAGTGCTCACCATAGCACATACCCTCCCCAATTCTTCCCTGACTCTTTCATGAAGCGAAACTCACCTACCTTCTTAACCTCCTGGCTCCTTACTCATTCTACCAGTGTAGCACTTACATGTGATGGTTTAGTTGGTTGCATATGGATCTGTTTCACTCACTGGAATTGAGAATTCCTTGGAAGGAGAGACATTGTCAGGGCACCTTGGTGGCCTTCGGCTCAGGTCATGATCCCAGGGCCCTGGGATTGAGCCCCACATTGGGCTCCCTGCTCAGCGGGGAGCCTGCTTCTCCCTCTCCCACTCCCTCTGCTTGTGTTCCCTCTCTTGCTGTCTCTCTCTCTGTCAAATAAATAATAAAATAAATAAAATAAAATCTTTAAAAAAAAAAAGGAGAGACATTGTCATAATCATGTTTATACCTTAGTGAAATCACAGCGCCTGGCACGTAGCCAGTGTTTATGAAATATGTGTTAAGGGACAAACTCAGTTTTTAAATTAGACTTAATTATGTGAAGCCAGTTTTAAGCAGCCACGCCCCTTTCTGCTTACGTTCAGTACATTGGCAGGCAGCCTCTGGCCTCACTAGGCTAGTAGACGCTCAGAAGGGCAAGTTACGTTTTAGTATTAGCCAAAAAGGAAACCCACGCGGATTTTAAATCTGGGAGGAAAAACAACAAAGCTTTGCAAAGCTAAAACAAAATGACTTTGTAAAAATAATACACCTCTGCTACCAAAGAGATCTTAGGCTGAGAATTTAATTTATTCAAATAATGCAGACTAAAATGCTCTGCTTTATTTTGAAAAAAAAAAAAAACGCATCTTTTTGGTTTCAATTTCAATTATGCACCTTGTGTATGCTGATTTCCTTCACCATTGCTTAACGTTTCTTTCTTTCTTTCTTTCTTTTTTTAAAAGATTTTATTTATTTGACAGCGAGATATAACGAGAGAGGGAACACAAGCAGGGGGAGTGGGAGAGGGAGAAGCAGGCTTCCCGCGCAGCAGGGAGCCCGATGTGGGGCTCGATCCCAGGACTCCGGGATCGTGACCTGAGCCGAAGGCAGATGCTTAATGACTGAGCCACCCAGGTGCCCCTTGCTTAACGTTTCTTTTCATTTTGTTTGGTTAGCTGTATTACGAATATAACATTACATAGCTCTTTGTTATCAAGGCCAGAAATAAGATATATACAGAGAATATCTGAATACAGTAAATTTTATGTAAGCCTCCTTATGTGAATGAGTCATTTAGTTGTGTCTAGGATAGTAAAAGTATGCAAGATAGCCAGTATTTATAGAAACAATTTCTGTTTGAATTAAAAGTTTACTACATTACTTTTTAGAAAGCTCTTCACCTTTTCTTAAAGTGTTTTCTAGCTTAGATAGGCAATATATTTGTTCAGAAGATATTTCCTTTCATATTAGCTTCTCCCTCCAACTTTAAATGAAGCCCAGTAGCTAAGCCCTTGTTCCATCTATACATTTTTTAACAGTATCTGATTTTGACAATGTGTGGGACAGATTCCTAAGTCCATTTCTTCATTGTCAGGTTAATCATTTGACAAACAGTATTATATGCTGGACTCTACCAAGTGGTGGGATAGAAGCTGAACAAGACATGAAGCTTATAGTCTCCAGAGAACCACATAGGAAAATGATGCTGTGTTTGGTGCACAGTGCTGTGATTATATGAGGGCATCTCACTGGGTTACAGGTTTGGGAAGGCTTCCTGGAGGAGGTGACTTCTGAGGTCGTTTTTGAACAGTAAGTAGGTGTCAGCTGGACCAGGAAAGAAAGGAAGAACATTCAGAGCCAGTGGTATGTGGGAAGGCCCCTAGGTATGAAACAATCCCTCACAGTAGGGAAACTAAGCATTCTTTGTGGCTATGCAAAGGGTGCTCTCACTGGGGAAAGGAAGGAAATGGGGCTAAAAGGGGTTGACAAATGGTCAGAATATGAACGGGCCTTCCACTGAGCTAATGGATTTGAATTTTGTCCTGATTGTTGGTGGAGCCATTGATGGGTTCATAGCAGGGAAGTGGCAAGTTAGGTTTGTGTTTTGGATAGGGCACTCTGGCAGCTTGGTGAAGGGTGTACTGAAGTAGGGCCAGACTGTGATAGAAAAACCAGTTCAAAGGCCACTGTAGGGACCATCCTGAGATGTAAAAGAGCCTGGGCAAGGTTTAGTGATATTATGCAATGGGGAAGGGCAGGAGGGGATTTTAGGAGATAGCACTGCAAGACTTCATGACTGTAGGGTGAGTGGCAGGTGCAGTGTAGACATCTCCCAGGCTTTGCTTGAACACCTGGGTCAGATAAAATGTTATTCAGGGAGCCAGGTGTCATAGCTGGAGGAAGACGTGTGTGGGTGGGGCTTGAAGCACAGTGTTTCTGATGTATCTCTGTGACATCAAGTGTTGGGATTCAGGATTATCTGAAAGTTCTGAGGAAGAAAGAGAGGTCAGAGAGCCATTGGTAGTACCAAGTGATAGCTGGGGCCAAATATGCAGATGAGATTATCTAGGGATCACGCATTGAATAAGAAAGGCAAAGAGCCAAGGTCAAGGCTCTGGGCAAAACCAACAGTTAAGAGGCCACTGGTAATGGATGTTATATGTGGTGATGGGTGTTAATTAGACTTACTGTGGTGACCATTTTGTAATACATACAAATATTGCATCATTATGTTGTGCATTTGAAATTAATATAATGTTCTATGTCTGTTATATCTCAATAAAAAACAAGATAAAATAATAATAAATGAAGTAAAATTATGAGTCTATAACTCCAGAAAACTAGATGAAATAACAAATTTAGGCAAAATTCCGACATGTTCCTGCTTTGAGTCTGAACATGTTAAGAAAAAAAAAAAAGCAGTTGGGAAATAAGCCAGTTACAAAAGGACAGATATCGTATTATTCCACTTATAAGAAGTACCTAGAGTAGTCATATTCATAAAGACAGAAAGTAGAATGGTGGTTGCCAGGGACTCAGGGAGGGATGGAAGAAATGGGGAAATTTCTGTTTAATTGGAAAAGAGTTTCAGTTTAAGAAGATGAAAAAGTTCTAGAGATGAATAGTGGTGATGGTTGCACAACATTGTGAGTATGCTTCATGCCACAGAAGTATACACTTGACTTGGTTGATTTTATGCTGTGTGTATTTTACCACAAGAAAAAAGAGATTGAATAGGTTTTATGTTTATAGAAACTATTTAGAGAAATGGTTATGTTTCTCAAACTTCACCAGTTAAAATATCAAAAAAAAAGTGAAGTAAAATAAAAAGAAAGAAAGAAAGAAAAAGAAAAAAAGGACAGGCAACGGGTGGAGGAAGAAGCCTATAGAAGAAATGGAGAACCAGAGGAAGACAAAAAGAAGTATTCTTCTAGAAGCAGAAAGAATAGAAGGTCAACAGTGTCAAATGCTGCAGAGGGTTCAGGTTAAATAAGAACAGAGCGAAGTCCATGGGCTCTGGAAAATGCAGGAGATATGGAAGTTTTTGTTGACCTTAGTAAAAGCTGTTTCAGTGGCAGCATGGGGCAGAAACCACATTTTAGCAAATTCAAGAGTGACTACAGAGCAAAACGGACTTCTAGACAAGAAATGAAAGCTCTTCCTTATCAAGTGTTTAGAAGGCTACATGAGGTTGAGAGAGATCTTAGTTTTGTTTCGCTTTGCTTTTAAAGATGAAAGTTCTTCGAACATGTTTCTATGCAGGAAGATAACCCAATTGGGATGGAAACCAAGCATGAGGAGAGAAATCAGCCTTAGAGGGGAATGCGGGGGACACACGTACTAGGCAGAAAAGGAGAAATGTCTTTAGAGGAAGGTATTTGTAGGGCAAAAAGGAAGTTGAGGAAATTTTCACTGGGTAATGTTCATTTTCTCACTGTGGAAGGAGAAAGGGAGAGGTGTCAAGAGAGGGGATTTAAGGAGAGGCAAAGTTCTGTGCATCTTTTCCAGGCTTATGGCAACCTCAGGGAAGGACCAGAGAAGTGTTGAGCTGCTTAGGCCAGGAATTTTGTCAGATACAGTCATTGAAGAACAAAGGAGATTAAGGAATAATTTAAGAGAATGATTGAAATGATGGTCTAATGGGCTGAAGCTATTGAGGGGAAGTTCACAATGCTACAATAAATGGGAAGAAATATAGAAATTTCCCAAGGTTTGTTTTAAAAGATAAGTAACATCTAGGGAAAGAGGGGTATAGGAAAGTTTCCATGAAGAGAGTACTATGCAAGAATCCCGGAAGTGAAAGAGAATGTGTGTTGGTTTCAGTTCAGGGGCCTCATCCATTGAAGAGAACAGCCTGTAGTAGGGAGGAGGCAGTGGGGGATGAAGTGCATGGATTCAGGAGACATTCAGGTGCTTGAATGAGATGTTGAAGGTGGGAGAGAATTGGTGCCATTAAAATGATTCCTGGGCCCAATTCTAACATATGTGCAGAGGAGGGTTTCCCCATATAACATCGAGCAATTTCAGACAACAGTAGGATGTCCAAGAATTCAATGAAATTCTGACACTATCTACTTAGAGATAGCATCAGATTCCACAGGTTAAGGGTTCAGTCCTACAAGAACTCTCCCCGCCCTGCTAACACGCACACACAACTTCAGCAGCCAGTCATAAATCCCAGGCTGTTACTGTGCTTCTGACTGACAGACTGCAGACTGGAGGTTACCACGACCCTCTCTTTAGACTTTAAATGTCAGTCACAAGTCCAGATTGTTAATTGTACTTCTGACTGGCTATAAATCAGAGATTCCCATAGCCCCCTCCTTGTGTTCACTTTATTTGCTAGAGCAGCTCACAGAACTCAGAGAAATATTTTACTTACCAGATTACTGGTTTGTTATGAAAGGATCTAACTTAGGAACCGCCAGATGGAAGAGCTACATACCTAGGGCAAGGTCTGGGGAAAGAGCACAGAACTTCCATGCCCTCCAGGTACGCCACTCCCTAGTACCTCCCCTTGTTCACTCATCCAGAAGCTCTTCAAACCCAGTCCTTTTGGGTTTTAATGAGGGCTTCATTACGTGGGCATGACTGATCTTAGTGATCATTAGTCAGTGAACTCAATCTCCAGCCCCTGTCTTCTTCCCACAGGTCAGCGGGGTGGGACTGAAAATTCTCACCCTCTAATCACAGGGTTGTGTCTCCTGGGAACCAGCCTCCAACTTCAGGTATGATTCAAAAGTCATCTCATCAATATAAAAAAGGCATCTTTATTGCTCTCATCACTTAGGAAATTCCAAGGGGTTTAGGGGCTGGGAACCAGGAACCATGGACAAAGATCGAATATATGAGAAATATATTTCTTACATCAACATTAAAAATAAAATATTTTACTAGGAAAAAAATGGGTTTATTTGGGAATAGCAGAGAATTGTAACTGGGGACATGCAAGCAATGGCAAAACCATAGGCAAGTCTGAAGAGAAGGTCAGTTTTAGGAGGAAACGGGGAAGGGTTGTTTTGAACAAAAGATCATTAAAGAAACGTCTGGGCTTGTGGCAGTTTCTTACCAGCTGCACGCAGTGATTAGTGTGTTGTTGCTGGGACAGGGTGGGAGCTTCCTTCTTTTTTTTAAGGAGCAGGAGATAAATTTCTGTGTGAAAAGTGTCCTCCTGTGTCAAGATAAAAATATCTTCCTCCTCCCTGCCGCTTATGCAGGCTGCGATGAGACGTATGTGCATGAGAGCTAACCCCTCAAGGACTTCGAGACTCTTATTTTCAATGAGGTTTCCTTTACTTATTTTCACGTTTATAAATCATAATATCGGGCGCCTGGGTGGCTCAGTTGGTTAAGCGACTGCCTTCGGCTCAGGTCATGATCCTGGAGTCCCGGGATCGAGTCCCGCATCGGGCTTCCTGCTCGGCAGGGAGTCTGCTTCGTCCTCTGACCCTATCCCCTCTCAGGTGTTCTCTCTCTCTCATTCTCTCTCTCTCAAATAAATAAATAAAATCTTTAAAAAAAATTAATAATACCGCAGCTATTCACTGGATTAGTGGAGAAGTCATTTCAGGAGAAAAATATTGATTTTAGTTTGAACGTTTGGGGTTTGAGATGTTTGTGGGATACATAAGTGGAGATGTTCATGAGGCAGTAATCTATACTAGTCAGAAGCTCTGGAAAAAGACTTTGTCCTGCATATAAATTTTAAAGTCATTAGCTTATAGATAATAACTTAAGCCATAGAAATAGGTGAGATTGCCTGCAGAGAAGTTGTATAGCAAAAGAGAAGAATTTAGGACAGAGCCTTGAGGATCACAACTAAGGGACACATGGAGAAAAGGGTTGGTGCAAAAGAAGTAGAGAAGGAACAGTCAGAGTAAAAATCCCAAGAGTACTGAAACCAAGGAAAGTTTCAAGACAGTCATCTGTGTTATATGTTTTATACATGAAAAATATGAGTCAACAAAATAAAGACCGAGAAGTGTCTGTAGGATTTAGCAACTAGGAGGTCCTCAGTAACTTTGGAAAAAGCAATTTCTGTGGAGTGGTGAGTGGGAGCAGTGTGGGCAGAAACCTGGCTGCATAAAATTGATGAGTGGGTAGAGGTTAGGAGAAGGAGACGGCAAGTGTAGACAACATTGTCAGAAGCTTCACTGGAAAGAAGAGAAAATGCCTTTAATTAGAAGGCATTCCTCTGACATAAACTCAGAGGTAGCATTATTTTTTTATTTCTTTTTCTTTTTTCAGAAGAGAAAGGTTTGAACATGTCTTACATATCACGAGTTCTAGAATACATAGAGAAAAAGTTAAGAATGTGGGAAAGGTGGAAGATGATCTCAGATTAAAGAATATATAGCTATCATTGTATCTGGGTGATGGCTGATGACTTCAGAAGCTTGGGCTTTTGAAGGTAACAAATAATCAGAATGTGAGATATGATGGGATTAGTTTCATTGATGAGGTTGCAGTATTCGGTTAAAAACTATGGGGTCACTGGGGTCTTTGTTTGCAGTTTCTGGCTGCTTAGCTAAGGGATAAGGCAGGGTCTCTCTCTTAGGCAGCCATTGACATATAGACATAAGTAAAATCATGGATATGGTGAGCTTATCTCAGATGTATAAAGTGACAAGGAAGGGGTCTAGAGACTGATACTTGATTGCTGGGTATAGGAATATAGGAGAAGGAGCTTAGAGAGAAGACCAAGAAGGAATCACAAGGTTAGAGGAAAACCAGGAGCATGTGGGACATGATGAGATTCACTGCTAAAATATGTTTTACAAAGAAAGGATTAGTTAATATTGTCAAAGCCTAAGATGAGGAACAAAAGTCCCATTGCAATATGGAGATCACTGATAGTCTCAATGAGTTTTGTGTGAAGTCACTGCACAAAAGCCAGATTTACTGAGGAGTGATGGATAAGTGAGAAAACTGGAATAATGAATTAGCAAGTTCGACATTTTGGCTTTGAGGGGATGATGAGAAATGGGGGGGATGACTTAGGAGCTAGAGAAGGCATCTTTTTTTAAGGTAGGAGAGACTTGAGTATGCTTGAATAGCCAAAGGACCAGGAAGAAGTTTTATGTATAGGAGAGAGAAGAGAAAAGTGATAATATAAAGTTTCCAACATGATACAATTGGGTTTTTTTCTCAGACAACACACTGGAAAATTTGGTTGGGAGGTCAAAGAGTAGAGTAACAGGAGAAAGAGTCTAGGAGGTAAAGTTGGTTATCTTTGTGGTTGACTCCTTAACAACCTTTAATCTCAGATGTTTAGTTTTAGCCAATCATGGTAATGTCCCTCCCCTTGCCTCAATAGTCCAGGACTGGTATTTAACCCAATCATGGTCAATGAGTAAGAGAGAAGTCTGCTCATGGGTTTCTGGAAAGGAAGACGTGGCTCCTTTCTTCTTCTGGATGTTGGTGTATTTGGGTATGACACCCAGAAATGCGATATTCTGGCAGCCCTGAGGGGAACCAACCTGAGGGCAGAACCAACTCACTGAGGCTGGCGGAGAAAGATGGAAAGAAGCTAGGTCTATGATCATACCTTCAAGACACTGTTAACTAATTCTGGCTCCTGCCCAAACCTTAGACTTTTCTTTATACAAAGCAATACATTTCTTACTGTGTGAGCCAATCTGAGTCAGGGTTTTCAGCTACTAGCAATTGGATATGTCCTAACAAATGCAGTGGGATTAGTTGTTCTCAAGACTTAGTACTGATGCAAGTGTGCTTGCTGGCTTCTAAGGCTCGATAATATTCATATTTTGAGATCCTATCAGAAATCTGTGGCCTTTATACTGGTTCTAAATAGAACTTTGATGCTATTTATTGTTTCTGAATTATATAAGCCTCAGTGCTGGGTGACAGAGACATTATTTTAGGACTGAATCAATATACAAGTAGCTAATGCTCACAGGGTCTTATGACCTTGCAAAGTTCAGCTCTAACTGAATTCACCATGGAAAAAATTGGCCTTCTGTAAGGTTTTTGGCCTTTATGAAACTTATGAACAAGCAGAGAATATGGCATGTTAAGTCTGAGTCACAAAATAAGAAACTAGCAGTAGGTACAAAATTAGGAGCTCACTTGGGTTTCCAGGTAAACAAAAATATCACAACCATATTTTCATATATTTTTCAGGAAGAATAAGCAGAAATGCTTTAAAAATAGAGTTTAGAAATATAAGACAAGTTGTTGCTGGGTGGAGGTAGACTATTTGCCTTTTCAATATTCGACAGTTCAATGTTGAGAGATAGCCAATGTGAGATAACTTATTCCCATTCCCATTGACTTTAAACAACTCGCTGACCTGTACAACCCTACAGGGAAAGGGAAAATCTACTACATCCAGTTGAAGGAATAAACTCAACCATGTTTATCACTTTTGATTTGAAAAGCGAAAAAAAACCCCATATTTACTATCTTCCTTCCTTCCCTACTTTGATGCCAAAGTATGTTAACTAGAAAATGATGTCTCACTGTTTATTAATATTCTACTGCTTTATGTCATCTTAAAAGACAAGAAAGTGTTTGTTGAATTGTGGCTGAATTAATCTGTTGGGAAATTGAATGTTTATCAATGAGGAAATGATAGATATCTCTAGAGAATGGAAGCACAATTAGCAAATTAATGAATCTTCTTGTAGATTTACTGTGAGAATTATTTGTTAGCTTAAATAAGAAACTGTTGCAACTCTTGATAGCGGCCGCTAGTCTTCCCCCTTAGCTGCAATCTTCTCAGGAAGTTGTCTTGACAACACTAAGAACTCAATTGAGAAAATATGTGTCATGGTTACACTTCTATATTTTCCTTTATTTTTGAAAAGTATCATATGATCTCACTGATATAAGAAATATTTATTTTTTTGGTCAAATTTATACCTGCACATGGTTTAAAGAGTCAAGTCTATAAGGTTTGTTAAGTAAAACAGTGTTCCTCCTCCCTTTCTACCATTTTGCCCTTCACCATAGGCAATCACTTTCCACTCTCTTAGTTGATTCTTTTATTGATTTCTCACTATGGACACTGTGGGTTTAGTTTTCTTTTTTTCCTGTCCCAGATATACAGATGTATCATTTCATTTCTCATCAATCAAATGTAATTATAAATTTATTTAGATCAAAATTCAGTATCTGCATTATTATGGCTCAGCAAACACTGTTCAGAGCTTAGACAGTGAATTATGATTACTTTTTATCTCCTGCCTGAACAACTATTGGTTATTGCTGAAGTTATTAATTGCCATTTTCCTAAAATTTCTTTTTACTTGTTAAATTCAATTACAAGTTTTCTACTAGTCTAAATTTACTCTCAAGAGGTTAAGATGCATTAAGTTTTGTTTGGTTTTTTTTTTGAATTTCATCTTGAAGCACTCTCCCAGAGTCTTTTGGCATTTTCCAATGTGGAATATTTGTCCTCAATGACTTGTGCACACCTGTAGTTTTGAGATCTCCCATCATCCTCACAAGTATTCCCTTTGCTTCTCTCCTGTGTTGGATCCCTTTGTTGCTATTTCGCCTTCTTCATTTAGGCTCTAGTTTTGGTGGAATACATCAACAAGTAGCTCCCCGATAAAAGGTGCATGGAGGTAAATATTGCGAGACCTTCTATGTCTGAATGTATCTTTACCTATAGTCATAGAAGATTGATAATTTCGCTGGATATAAAATCCAAGAATGAAAATAATTTTCCCTCGGAATTCTGAAGATGTTTCCACTGTCTTCTAATTTCCACTGTTGCTATTAAGAAGACCCAAACCATTCTGGATTTTTTTTTTTAAGATTTTATTTATTTATTTGAGAGAGAGAATGAGATAGAGACTGAGAGAGCATGAGATGGGGGAGCGTCAGAGGGAGAAGCAGACTCCCTGCCGAGCAGGGAGCCCGATGCGGGACTCGATCCCGGGACTCCAGGATCATGACCTGAGCTGAAGGCAGTCGCTTAACCAACTGAGCCACTCAGGCGCCCCATTCTGGATTTTTTTTTTCTTCTCTGGAAGCTTTAATTCTTTGTCTCCAAATTACTGGACTTTCATGATCATGTACTTGGTGTAGTTTATTGTGTTTGGCCTTTTCAGACTATTAACTCATGCTTTTTAGTTCTGAGAAACCATTGCATTATTTCATTGAAATTTCCTCCCATTTCTCTGTTCTTAGGAGGAACGCCTGTTTTTCAAATGCTGACCCCCTTAACTGAGTTTCTGATTTTCTTGCCATTTTTCTCTTTTTTCCACTTTTAAAAAAAAATTTCTTGGTGAATTCGTTAGATTTATCTTGCAAACCATCTACTGGGTTCTTCATTCCTCCTTCAAACATTTTAATTTCTGAAAATTTATTTTGTTTTCTGAATTTTATTTTTTGTATGTATGTCATTCTGTTCTTATTTCAAGTTTTCAAAAGCTTCTCTTACTTTGTGGGGATATAGGTGATGTTTGTCAACTTTAAGGCATATTTTGCACATCATAAAATTCACCCATATCATGCCTACAAACAATTTTTTAGTAAATTCATCTAATTGTGCAATAATCATCATAAATCAGTTTTATTTTATTATGTATTATTTATTTACTATTTACTGTTTTTTCCTCCAACTTTTAAATTATTCTCTTGCCCTTCTTTTCGGGTGCTTTGTTCAAGTCTAAGATTTGGAAATGCTGACCCTTTGTTAACAAGACCCAGCAGGAAATATAGGATCTCTTCCCTCCTCTGGCCTACCTCCGCTGAAGTTTCTTTTCCAACTATTTTCCAAAGTGGTTCACCATTTTATATTCCCAGCAGCAATGTATCAGTGTTTCTGTTCTCCACATCTTGCCAATATTAGTAACTGTCTTTTTTATTATAGCCATCCTAGTGGGTGTGAAATAATATCTCATTGTGGTTTTAATTTACATTTCCCTGACTAATGATGTTAAGCATCTTCTTACATGCTTATTAGCCATTCATACATCTTCTTTGGTGAAATGTCTATTCAAATCTTTTGCCTATTTTTGAATGGTTTGCTTGGTTCTTATTGACTTACAAGGATTCTTTATATATCCTGGACCTGTATATCTGTATATCCTTCATTGGATGTGTGTTTTACAAATGTTTTCCTCCTGATGTTGCTTGTATTTCCAAGATTTTATTTATTATTATTTTTTTAAAGATTTTATTTATTTATTTTGCAGAGAGAGGGAGTGCAAATGGGGGGAGGAGCAGAGGCGGAGGAAGAGGGAGGGGACAAAAATATCAAGCAGACTCTGTGTCAAGCGTAGAGCCAGTCATAGGGCTCAATCTTACAACCCTGAGATCATGACCTGAGCCAAAATCAAGAGTTTTTCTTAATGATGTGTTTTTTTTTTAAGATTTTATTTATTTATTTGACAGAGAGATAGAGAGAGAGCACAGATAGTCAGAATGGCAGGCAGAGGGAGAGGGAGAAGCAGGCTCTCCGCTGTGCAGTGAGCCCGATGCGGGGCTCGATCCCAGGACCCTGGGATCATGACCTGAGCCGAAGGCAAATGCTTAACTGACTGAGCCACTCAGGCGCCCCTTAATGATGTGTTTTGAAGCACAAAAGTTTTGAATTTTGATGAAGTTTACTTCAATTTTGTTTGTTTGTTTGTTTATGGACCATGCTTTTAGTGTCATTCCAAAAAACTGCTTAATTCAAGGTCTCAAAGAATTTATCCGATGTGTTCACATAAAAGTTCTACTGTTTTCGATCATAGATTTATTTAATTAAGTAATTAATTAATTTTTTAACATTTTATTTATTTATTTGAGTGAGACAGCACAAGCAGAGGTAGTGGCAGAGGGAGGGAGAGACAGACCTCAAGCATGAGTGGGGGTGGGGGGAGGGGCAGAGGCAGAGGGAGAAGCAGGCTCCCCACCGAGCAGGAAGCCTGACACAGGGCTTGATCTCAGGACTCTGGGATCATGACCTGAGCTGAAGGTAGACACTTAACTGACTGAGCCACCCAGGCACCCCTAGATCGTACATTTAAATATGTCTTCCAGGGCACCTTGTTGGCACAGTAGGATGGGTGCCCAACTCTTGATTTCGGCTTATATCATGATCTCAGTGTCATGAGATGGAGCTCTGTATCCAGTTCTGCGCTCAGTGGGGAGTCTGCTTGAGGATTCTCTCCTTCTGTCCCTCCCGCAGCTTGTGCTTTCTGTCTCTCAAATAAATAAATAAAATCTTAAAAAAAAAATATGTCATCCACTTTGAGTTAATTTTTGTGTATGGTGTGAGGCAAAAGTCGAAGTTCATCCTTTGCATATGGATATCCAATTGTCCCAGCATCATTTATACAAAAGACTTTCCTCAATGAGTTTTCTGGGCAAATCACTCAATTGACCATAAATACAAGGACTTCTGGACTCTCAGTTCTGTTCCACTGATTTCTGTGTCTATCCTTAAGCCAGTATTGTTTCCTATGATTATGAGTCTCTTATGGTGTGTCTCCCTCTGATTTCATCTTGTTTTATTTTTTTCTCTCTTCTCCTATGATCCTCTGTTTTGTTTCTTAAACTCCACATATGAGTGAGGTCATATGATGATTGTCTTTCTCTGACTGATTTATTTCACTTAGCATAATACCCTCTAGTTCTATGCACGTCGTTGCAAATGGCAAGTAAATAAAGTTTTATTGAAACACAGCCATATTCATTTACCTATTGTCAATGTCTGCATTCACACAGCAACAGCAAAGTAGTTGCAACAGAGACCGTATAGCCTACAAAGCCTACAATATTTATTACTTACTCTTTTACAGAGAACATTTTTAACCCCCGCTATAGATTATTAGTAACTTTTTCCCTGCTTCTTTGTATCTGTAGTAATTCGTGGCTAAGTGCTGGATGTTGTGAGTATAGGCAATAGAGATTTTGGATGATGGTATCTTTCTTAACAGAACATTAAATTTTAATCTGGAAGGCAATCATCACCTCTGTCATGTTGAGGTTTGGTTTTGGCTCTCTTAGGGCTCTCTTACTGCTATGACATGGTCCTTATACTTAGGTGTGGCGTTTTTGTGAGTCTCCACCCAAAGCCTGGGAGTTCACCAAATACTCTCTGTAATCACTGGGCTTAAGTACAAACCTCTGCCCTCCCAACAAAACTATGCCCTCTTTGAAATCTCTGTCCAGCTCTCCAGCTTTCTTTCCCGGGCCTCCTGAGCAATTCTCAAGAGTTGGCTCTATGTGCAATTTTCACACAGAATTTTTAGCCTCCTTCACCTAGGTTCCTCCTTTCTAGAATCCTCCCCAGCAAATCCCAGTGGTCTTTGCAACTCTAAACTCTGGGATCTCTCTCTATCCAGTGAGACTACCACTCTCTGATTGGGTACTATTTCTCTGAACTGTGGTTTGGAAATGCCCTCAGGGTGAAGCTGAGATGAATATGCGGCTCATCTAATGGGCTAATGTGTTTCATTTCTTATATGTTTCTTTTCTCTAAAGGATCATGGCCTTACATTGGCTACTATCTAATATTTAATACAGCTTTTAGAATTATTCATGGGGACAGTTAATTCTAATGCCATCCACTCCATCATATCCAAATTCAGATCAATTATTTTTTTAAATACCTATTATGCCAGATTCTTTATATACATTATTGCTAGTCTGTGTGTGTCCTATAGAGTACACCTTATTATCCTCATTTTTATTGATTAGAAAACTGATGCTCAGAAAGTTTTAAGAACTGATTAAAACTAACCAAGCTGAATCAATAGAGCAGGATTTGGAATTGAGATTTCTTTGGCTCCAATTTCAACCATAACATAGTAGAATTCTACAATAACAGTTTTTTCCCCCAGTTAGTCACTGGCAAGTCAGTATATAAATGCCACACAAGTCAGTGTATAAATTCCACTGACAAGTCAGTATATAAATTCACTACAATTTTACTAAAACTTTTGCATTAGTATTTTTGTGAATTAAAATGTTTAGAAGGAGAGGTTATTGATATCATTAGTTAAAAATGATAAATGAGGTTTATATGAGGATTTTGCTGCCCTATTCAGAGAAAATTGATATCTGTATTTAAAATAGTGAGTGTTGTGTCACTGATTGTTTTAAATTATTTTAAATGTTTGAGTAAACTTTGTATTCCCTCTAAGGAATACTATTTCTTCTCTTAATTCCCACACAAATTTTGAATTTATAATGCTGTTAAATGCCTAGATAAGAGATTGTTGAAATTACATAAACTCCTCTTGCAAATGGTAAACTTAAGAATTTTCTTTGTTCCTTTTTTCTCCATGTCTTAAATGATAGAGAATGCATTTAGAATCTAATTCATATATTATCAGTTAAGAATGTTCTCTGTGGTTTTTTACACCAGACTTCTAAAGAAATTATTGTTGGGATGTCATTGCTCTGTCTCTTCTTTATGTGGAATTAAAAGTTGCAAACTTCTCCATAATATTTTCTTAAAACCGTATATAAATTTGTGTAGTAATACTCCAACAAATCAAAATAACAAATTATCATATATACTGCCAAAAAAAAAAAATAGTGAGTGTTTCTGGGGCATTCCTATGAAATGAATGTATCCACCCCCGCCTCCACCAATTTACATGTTGAAACCCTAATGCCCAATATGATAGTATTTGGAGGTGGGTCTTTGGGAGATAATTAGGTAATGAGGGTAAAGCCATCATAAATGGTATTAGTACCCTTATAAGAGACATGAGAGAGATGATCTTTCTCCACCGTGTGAGGATACAGCAAGAAGGTGGCCATTTGCAAACCAGGGAGAAGGCTCTCACCAGACACCGAATCTGCTGGTGCCTTGATCTTGGACTTCCCAGAACTGAGAAATAAATGTTTGTTAAGTCTATGGCATTTTGTTATAGCAGCCTAAACTGACTAAGACAGAAATCATTCACATATTTTTTGGCTAATATCTTTTTTTTTTTTAAAGATTTTATTTATTTATTTGAGACAGAGAGAATGAGAGAGACAGAGAGCACATGAGAGGGGGGAGGGTCAGAGGGAGAAGCAGGCTCCCTGCCGAGCAGGGAGCCCGATGCGGGACTCGATCCAGGGACTCCAGGATCATGACCTGAGCCGAAGGCAGTCGCTTAACCAACTGAGCCACCCAGGCGCCCCTTTGGCTAATATCTTAAGATATTAAAATAATCATGAGGAAACTGGTACTAATGAATCAGTGCCCTTATTAAATAAGGCAAGCTTTCTGTTGTCGGGGACTTACCATGTCACCATGACAGAGATATGCCATCCTATGCTTTTGGAAATGAAGCACTTGGCAAATAATACTTAGACATTTTTAACCTATCATAAGGTAGTCTGACCCTGGAAAATTAGTCCTTATTCACAACTAATCACACTAATCTCTGGTGCTCCAGGTCTCTTATCAGGAAAGGTCAATTTTAAACCTACGAACAGTATTCAGAGTTTCCCCCAAAGAAATAATGTTTCCAAAACACAAAAGAAAAAAAAATTACATAAACAGAAGAAGGGTGTAAAATGTGTGAACAATCTTCGAAACCTGTTGCCTACTGTCTGTTTCCTTGCTCTGTGTGTATTTTTCATATCCACCAATACCAACTACAGACTGTCTTTATTGATGAGGTTCTGCCAATTTGACTTCCTAATTATTTTATCCATTGCTTGGATACAAATGTAAAGACCTACCCATTCCGCTCCTTTCCTGTCTCCATAAGTTTCCCACCAGGTTTGCTTTTCTTCTCTCCTGTGTGAATTCAATCATGTGAATCAAAACTCAGATGCTCTATCATTCTAGATGCCATGTGTTTGGTAGTGTGTTTTGAGTAGACTCAACAAGACTTAGGAGAGAAAGAAAAAGAGTAAGAGAATGGCATGGGGAGAGCAGATGGGCCACTGGGCATTTGGAGTAACACAAGCAATTCCGGGCGACTGCTCAGCAATTTGGAGAGAATCATCAGTCACTTCTGGAGCATGACTGTGAAGCTTTTATCCAACACAACATGTAGGTGTAGTCTATGCAAAACAGATGAGTTAAAATGCCTGGTGACTCTGAGGACTGAAACACAGGCCAAACCCTACTCTTCCCTGAGTGGAACTGTCTTCAAAATGAGCACCATTAAAGAGGTTATAGCTGATAGTCAACTTCTGCTTCCTAAAGGAATCCAACAGAGCTAGCACTGGGTTAAGGGAAAATCAGATGATGTAATAGTAAGAGTGGAATGGAAATTTTGCAATAAGCACACCTGGTCAAAGAGGGGTGAACTGAACAGTGAGTGTGATCCTGGAATCCACATACCTCAGCTCAAAAACTATGTACAGATCCACAGCCTATTGTCTTCATCCCCTTACCTTTTGTTCTGAGCTCATGGAAGATGGGTTTCGAGGCCAAGGAGGCAGCAGGGAAAAGGGAAATAGGCCTTCCCCATATCTCTTGTTTAATTCCATGTCAGACCACCACTCTGACACGTATAATTTTAACACGTGTTTCCTTACCTCTCAAATGCTATTTCGCTACTTTTTAGGAGACGAGCATGAAGCACAAAATTGGAGAGTAAGAACAGACCTGAGGCTGTAATCCCTTTACAAGAAAGAAGAATGAAAACGTAAGGCTTGCAACCGCATTAGGTATTTTCTTAACAGCAGGATTGAAATTTTACATCTCTCATCTTGTTCCTCTCCCATCCTGGCTTTCTTCCTTCCTGACCGAGTGGAGAGTTAGATAATTTGGGTTCAACAGTCCATCCGGATAAATGAGCAGACACGGAAGTGCAGACACAGCACTGAGCAGTGATGTGCCAGAAACTTTCAAAAGGAAGCAAGCCAAATGTGAAGGAAGAGGGCACTGAAGCAACCAGTCAGTCATTCAAGGCAGACACGCGAAATGACCACAAACGTTGTTTTAATAGAGAGATTCCTACCATGATTTGCTGCCAGGTTGAGATGAAGTGCATTTTATTAATATCTCCTACATTTGGTGGGTCCCCCAAGGGCAAACTCATTGTGAACTATTAGATTCTTACTGCCCACGAAGTTACAAGCTTCAATCCCGTTTGCAACAATTCTTCAGAGTGTCTGGTACAAAACCGAGGTGGAAAAATCTGAGAGTGAAGGGTTCTTGAGAAAGAACAGGGCAGCATGTTAATTATAAAAGGGAAAATGCTCTGATTTGGGTTAAGTTTTGTAGAAAAAAGACCTCAGGGATATTTCAGGTAGTAACCGGGTTTTACATAAATTGAAATATAGATTGGAGAGTTTTTTTGGACAGCTGTTTCCTCAAATGTTTGATAATTAAAAAAAAGGGGCTCCCAATATTGTTAAAGGGATGGCCACTTCTTAACCAAACAATGAATCTCATCTTTTCGTCCTCCCCTCTCCCTTTGGTTAGTCCATTCCTTCCTCGAATGTTATTTTTTCCCCCAACCCCATTCTCCTTGGCAAATCAGCAGTATTTTTTATTTGTGCATTTGGATTCAGGGGTGGTATTAGCATGCCTTTCTGTAACCATACTTACCTTTTAACCATATTCAGGGCAAATAATTCCACACGCTGCACTAAAATGGAAAAATTTTCCAAATGCCTGTCATTTTTCATAATAGGATCCCTATCCAGGCAATCTAGATAAAGGAAAATGTGAAAAATATAACTCTCTTAAGAGTCAGTTATTAACTGGAATCTGGAGCAATCGGTGTAAGAGATGCCTGGGACAGGAAATCAGTCTTCCTTTGGGAGAAATACGGTCTCGTTTAGGTCTAAGGTTTCTGTGCCAGATTCTCAGGGGCTTTCCCTTTTGGGAGCGGAGATCTTCTGGTCAGAGCCCCAGTGAAGAAGCCGTCAGGGCCCCCTGCTGGGTGGTTTGCCTCATTTAACTCTTACACCACCACAGGGAGACACGCGTAGCCTCCGTTGCACAAAGGAGAATGTGTCTCAGAATGTAGGTACATAAATTGCTTAGGGAATCTCTGCTCATAAGTTTTAGAGGCACAATTGGAAGTCGAATCTGCCTACGTTCCCTTCACAGCGCTACAAAACGGAGACGTTGAGTTGGTCTGACATGGCTTTTTCCAGTTTCCAGAATGAATTCTTTGTGCGAAGTTGTTTCTCCTCCAATTTCCTCCAGGCCCATTATGGTGAGTGTTGGGGTAATAGGATACTGGAGTTTGGGTTTTTAATTTGGGGCCAGAGCCTTGTCTTCGTGTCCTGGCGCTGTCCCGGGAAGGAGGTGCTAAGGTTCCGCGGTGTCGCGGCAGGAGCGGGGAGTCCCCTCCAACTAAAGAGGAACGGTCTACCCCCAGCCTCACGAAAACAATAAACAAAACAAAACAAAACAATCATCGCAACCCCGAGCTAGGTAGGGCCTCCGGTGGACCGGGAGAGAGGGTCGGGGCAACGAGGCGCCTCGGGAGCGCCCTCTGGTGAACACGGAGCGCGCGTGTCCCCGCCCTGGCCCCCCTTCGCCGCCGCCGCCGCGGCGCCCCCGCCCGGCTCTCCGGGTTCACTCTCGGTCTCTCACTCCGTGAGACACAGACGGCAGCTTTCTCAGCGAGCGGGGGACAGGCTGAGGCGGCGCCAGCACAACTGCGCCGCTCGCCCGGAGAAGACCTGGGCGCCGGGAGAGAAGGCAAAGCCCGGAGCCCCATCCCCTCTCTCCGTGGGGGTCTACTGAGCCGACGGGCAGCTCGGCGGCCGTGCGCGACCCCCTTCCCGGCCACTTCGCGGGGTGTGCCAGGACTTGGGGACGCGGCTCAGGAAGAGCCGGGGCGGGAGACGGCGGCGGCGGAGAGAGGGGGCGCGCACCGGGACGGCAGAGGAGTGAGTGCCGGGCTGGGCGGCGGCGGCGGCCGTAGCCGCGGGTACCTCCCCGCCTCGCCGCTTCGCAGGCAGCACCGCCTCCCCCGGCCGCGGCCGCCCGGCCGGGTCCTCTGCGCGTTCCCGGGCCCCGAGCCGGCGCACGATGCGCCCGGCTGCGTTCTGATCGCCGCCGCGCCGCCGCCTCCGCCGCTATGATCCCCCCTGAGCCGCCGCAGCAGCAGCTGCAGCCACCACCGCCGGCCCCGCCGAACCATGTGGTGACCACCATCGAGAACCTGCCGGCCGAGGGCAGCGGTGGCGGCGGCAGCCTGTCCGCGTCCTCCCGGGCTGGCGTACGCCAGAGGATCCGCAAAGTGCTGAACAGGTGAGCGGCGGCGGGGGCGCGGGGCGAGGGCTGCGGGAGCCGGGCCCCGGGTCTTTCCCGGACCCCCGGCGGCCCGGAGGCCCCTTGGGACGGAGTCGCGGCTGAGGGAGACTGAGGACACCCGGCGACGACGCGCCCCGCGCCTGCGGGGAGGCCGTGGCAGCTTTGTCCCAGAGCGGGGAGCCCTGGGGCGCCCGGGCTGCTGGCTGGTCCGAGGCGGGAGTTCGGGGAGAGGCGGGGTTTGCTGCCCGGCTGTTGTGTGTCGGCACTCACACCCTCGCACACGCGTGTTGCCTCACTCCCCTTACCCACTCGGACCCCAGCTTTGCGCCCCGGGGACAGGGGGGACCCGAAGGTGGCCCGGGCGGAGGCGGGAAGACGCGGAGCTGCGGGGATGGCGAGGAAGTCGGCGGCCTCGCACTGTCGCCTGCCCCGGCCCGCTGTCTCCAACCTCCACGCCAGGGGATGGAGTCGTGGCGACAGCCCGAGCGGGCAGGCGGGGGACCCACTTCTGTCTGACGCCCCAGTTGCCGCTCAGACTCCTCCAAGCTGGGACCAGGGAACGGGAGGCTGGAGGCCTGGATCAGACCCACGCGAAGTGCAAAAATGTTGTGAGAAGGGTGTGAGCAGGAGCGGCCCGGTTATTCCAAAGCGGGCTAAAGCCAGAGGAGGCGAGCGCAGAGCGCAGATCGGCGGCGCCTCCAGTGCTGGAATCTGCGCAGTGAATGGATCGAGGACGAGGCGTTTTAGGTTGAGAACCCGTGTTGATGTGAAGATGGGTCCCCTGGTGCCCCTGACTCAACTGTTTTGTGAAAGGGACTTTTTCTACTTAAGTAACTTGAAATGGTTGAAGAGCTGACACTTACAAAAATCAGAGAATTGGTTTTGTGTGTTTTTATTTGAGTGCGTGTGTGCTTTTTTGATGCATCTGTGTGGGTAACTCTTAAGGTGGCTCTGTTCATACAGGTTTCTGTGTGGCACTGTTTTGGGTGGCCGAGACTCCGCATAGAGCTATGGGGAATTCAAACAGAACTCTATGGGGCTTAAAGCTGTAGTGGGAGCACAAAATATGTACAGAAATAGCTTGGAAGATGGAGTATGGTTTAATTCAGGTATAACAAATCCCAAACCATTCGAGTCCCTTGCGAAGACTTAACGTGTTTATTAGCTTACTTGTGGGTACTTCAGTATGTTTCTGTTTATTAGCAAACAAGAAGAAATTCACGCTGAGTGAGACATGAGTTGGTAATAGAAAGTCAAGCCTCTGCTTTCCTTCAAGTTGTAGCTTAGGACAACACCTTCCAAAAGATTACATATAAAAGACAGTGACCAGAATGAATCAAGAAGATGTTGGCTTAATACATATTATAGAGGTTTCCTATTGTTCATGAACACCTGTGGGTTTTTGAATTGTAAATATCTTGGCATTGGATGTTTAAATTTTTAAGCAGAGTATGTTAAATATTAATATCCCTCATCAAACTGGAAAAAAGCCTGGTGCAATCGTTCATTTATCTTTGCTTGATTACAAGTTATTATTGATTCTGTGCAGGTTATTTCTTGATACTTAATGAATCTTAGAGTTTGGAATAAAAAGATCACTGAGGAGACTTGGTTGTTATCATTTCTCCGCCAGTAACTAGCCACATGGCTTGGGGCAGATCTGCACATCTCCCTGGGACTCGGTTTGTGCATTTGTAAAATGTGTCTTATAATACTTGCCTTACCGCTCTTGTCATGAGATAATACTAAAGAAAACACTTGGGCGAATATAAAGTTCTACATGAACTCATTTCTTCAGCGGATTTTTGTTGTCTGAGGTGGGTCTGTGGAAGCATCATAAGCAAATGAAGTTGTAGTACATCATGAGTAGAACTTTGTGTTTTACTAAGCCTTCAATGATCTGTGTGACCTGAGTTGTACTATTCCTAATTTATAGAGGAAGAACTTAGACTGAAGATTGGGTCAATGACATGTCATCTCAGGCCCATCTGTGAATGGGAACCTACCTAGGGTTATAGCCTTTCCACTTCAACTAAAACATTTAATTGTCTTTCAAAATTCTTCAGAATTTCCAATATAATATTTTGTATTGAGTTAATGGTCTTTCCTTATTCTTAAAGGGACAAGAAGAAAATATTTCTTTTGAGAAGGAGCATCTTTGGTATGGAGACTTAAAAAAATCAGATTAAATATAAAAATCTGGATGGAATAATTGCATTAGCATGTTGATGAGCTTGGCTTCTGCACCGTGATTATGTCAACAGGAGGGCATTGGTAGCGGCTGTTGAGTGGCTGGACTCTACAGCAACAATGCGGGAGGAAAGTGGAATTTGAGAGATCTTGTGTCAGCACTTAGGTGTGGCTCCCCTCTAATTTGAATCCTCCAAGTAGGCAGATCAGTCAGTAATGGCTATCAGGCTGGCCCACTGGGGCCAAATCAGAAGCATCTTTGCTTATTTTCTCAAAGCTTAAAATCATTTTCCCCCTTCTTTTTCTTCTTCTTTACTCTTTCTTTTTCCTTAATACTTCTGTATCCTTCACCTGCATTCCTCTATCAACTTACTATCCTCTGAGTTTCAATTGCTTTTTTTTCATCTGCTTCTGGCATGCAGCAACTTAGTTGTTAGCAGAAAGTGAGGTTGCAAATCTGGAAGTTTAGAGCCAATATAAAAAAATATCCATCCAATTTTTGGCATGCAGATTTATGGTTGGCAGCATTCTATTGCTGTGAGCTGGCCAGTAGTCTCTTCAGTGACAGAATGGGACATTGCACCACTGTTAGTTAGCTCTTAGCATCCATTGGGCCAAAGGGGCAGTGCTGACAGACTGAGGATGGTGCAGTGAGATGGGGAGTGTAGACTGTGAGCCATGTGAGGCCCGTGATTTGCCTGCCACTGGTGAAAGTCTATAACAATAGCTACCTGCCAACCCAGAGGAAGAAATGCAAACACATATGCTATGTATATCTACCCAGGGATAGGTAAAAAGAAAAGTACTGATTAATAATTAATTAAAGTTACTTGCTCTCAAGAAGCGTAGAATGAAAATGTAGTGTTACCTTAATGAAATCTGCCTGACATTATCCTGCCTCATTTTACTTTCCTCAGTATAACTCCTCATCCTTTCCCCTTTCTTTATAGGCTTGTAGAGTTGGAGTGCTGCATTTTGTACAGGACAGTTGGGGTATCTCACTGATTACTCACTTTCTGTAAAGTAGTGAGATTAGAATCTAATGGTATTCAAGATTTTGGTGAAAGAGGAGGTGCTAGGTAATTTTTGAAACCAGTTAAGGGGATGTGTCACATTCTTCTCCCTGTGGCATTCAAATTTGTTTTGGCAGTGGGATGCAAGAAATCCAAGATGATTCTAATGCTGAGATAATTACTTCTTTAATTCCCAAAGATATAGAATAATGTATTGGGTCAAGCATGGAAAAAAATATAGCAAACTCTTCCTCATTTATTTCTTAGCGTGGAGTAGTATTTATCACCTTGTCACAGGCAAGCAGGATATGACAAAAAAAGAAAACACTTCAAGGGCAATGGTTGATGACCCTTTCACAAAAACTGCTGAATACTGGTAGATTTCTTAGAAAGATAGAGGAGTAGATACTGGTCTGTATAGTATCCGAAGATTTGCTCCTCTAAAATGATTACTTAATGAAATGTTTGTGAAAAACGAGTAATAGCTCGTTTTGTGTTTTGCGGTTTTATTTATCTTTTCCGAGTTGAATATTATTTTCAGATCTTAACAAAAATAACTGTGAATTTCTAGTTTTGACCCATTTTTCTTCCCAACAAGAGATTCATTGGGTTGCCTCAAGTTATAAAGGGGTTTCTGCCTTTTTGAGGCTTATAGTGGGGATATTTAATCGTTAGAAAGGATCCACTAGTGTGACGCTGGGTCATCCATTCATTTGATTTGGAACTGATTTCCAACTTACATTTTGATTCATTTTATTAATTTTAAAATTTCTGAAAAGTTTTTGAGTTGAAAACCAAGAAACATTAAGGAGGATACATAAGAGCATTGGTAGCAAGCCTAAATAAATCAACGTCCACGTGGGAAGTTACTGTATAAGATAAGACGATATGTGTATATAGCATTTATGAGTCATTAAATAAAGTGGACTGAACATGGTGAACTAACAGAATGGCTGCCAAGGAAGAGGATTATGCTTGAACTAAGTATTAGGTACAGTTGATGAAGACATAATTTAGATGATCCTTTTTTATCAAGTCAGAAGGCTCTTTTGAAAAATTGATAATGAAACTCTTCCTCAGGCTGCTTCTTCTAACAGATGTCAAAATGAAAGGGAAGACCAACTAGTAATGGGGATAACTGATGATACACAGTTTTCCAAATTGAACAGGGTGGTGTGATTAAAAACAGACATTTCTAAGATCAGTAGTAAACAAAGGATGTTGAAGGATGCATTTATTTTTAACTGAAGGACAAAATTACGAAAATAAAAGATCATCCTGTATACTTATTTTTTATACAGAGGGCTTGGAGAAATGAACATTTATATTAAAGGGATATTTGGTTTACTTGGGATAGAGATAATATATTTCCAAGTAGTTAATGTGTAAGAAAATGGATGCATCTTTGTGTAATTTTCCTTTGAGCTTTCACCATCTCAAGATCCTTCAGAGTCCAGGGCCATCATAATAGAAGTCTATTTTTACTGTACACTGCTGTAGATGTAGATGATATAGGAAATTGAGTTGGCTGCCCATATAGTTCTAAAGTTACCTAATGCAAGAGCTGATTTATTATTTAATTGCCATACCTCATAAAAGTAGAATGCAGAATGTGAAAATACCACCACCAGGTTTTAGTTTAGCTTTCTCATTCATTTGAGTTCAGGCCAATGAGCATTCACTGTACATTTTTCAAACACATTAATTCTTGATTATGTTTCTAAAAAGAGTATGCTTAGGAAGTTAAACTCCAATAGCCACATGGAAAAATACCTCACAAATATTTGGTGTATTTCTTGACTGTGGCATGATCATATACAAGTATACATTCATTTATTGTTTTTTTTTTTTTAAGATTTTATTTATTTTTTGACAGAGAGTGAGAGCCAGTGAGAGAGGGAACACAAGCAGGGGGAGGGGGAGAGGGAGAAGCAGGCTCCCCGCTGAGCAGAGAGCCCGATGCGGGGCTCGATCCCAGGACTCTGGGATCATGACCCGAGCTGAAGGCAGACATTTAATGACTGAGTCACCCAGGCGCCCCACATTTACTCTTGTTTTTAATGACCAAACCACATGACATAAAATTTACCATCTTAAGCATATAGTACAGTAGTGTTATTTGTATGCACACTGTCATGCAACAGATGTCTAGAATTTTATCATCTTGCAAAACTGAAACTGAATCCATTAAATAACTCCCCTTTTTCCCTTCCGCACTGACCCTGGCAACCACCATTCTGCTTTTTGTTTCTAAGAGTTTGACTCTTCTGGGTACCTCATATGAATGGAATCATGTAGTATTTGTCATTTTATGACTGGATTAATTCACTTAGCATAATGTTCTCAAGGCTCATCCACGTTGTACCATCTGAGAGGATTTCCCAACTTTTTAAGGCTGAATAATATTCCACCGTATGTATATACCACATTTTCTTTATCCATTTATCTGTTGATGGACATTTAGCTTGCTTCCATCCCTTGACAATTGTGAATAAAGCTGTAATGAACATGAATGTGAAAATACGTCTTCAAGATCCTATTTTCAATTTTTTGGGATATGTACCTAGAAGTGGGATTGCTGGATCATATGGTGATTCTACTTTTATTTTTTTGGAGTTTTTCATAGCAGTGGCAGCGTTTTACATTCTCACTCACAGCGTATAAGAGTTCCAGTTTCTCCACATCCTTGCCAGCACTTGTTACTTTGTGTGTGTGTGTGTGTGTGTTTATAGCGGCCATCCTAAGGGGTGTGAAGTGACATCTCATTGTGGTTTTGATTTGCGTTTCCCTAATGATTAGTGATATTGAGCAGCTTTTCATAAGCTTTTTGGCCATTCGTATGTCTTTGGAGAAATGTCTATTTAAGACCTTTGCTCATTTTTAAATTGGATTGTTTGGGGTTTTTTAGTTGTTGAGTTGTAGGAGTTCTTTATATACTCTGGATATTAACCCCTTATTAGATATATGGTTTACAAATATTTTCTTCCATTCCATCGGTTGCTTTTATACCCAGTTGATGGTTTCTACATTTATTTGTTTTTTTTTTTTTTAATTTTTTTTTGAAGATTTTATTTATTTATTTGAGAGAGAGAGAATGAGAGACAGAGAACATGAGAGGGAGGAGGGTCAGAGGGAGAAGCAGACTCCCTGCCGAGCTGGGAGCCCGATGCGGGACTCGATCCCGGGACTCCAGGATCATGACCTGAGCCGAAGGCAGTCGCTTAACCGACTGAGCCACCCAGGCGCCCTACATTTATTTGTTCTTAATCACTTACTGCGTGCTGAGCCCTCACATGACAAAACATTATTCTTGGCCTGAAGGACCTCAAAATCTAACTGGGTAACATGTTAGCACATGTTCTGCTACTGAGAGTGAATCATTATAATCTGTAACCTTAATTTTTATGAATAATGTCTAATTGTATGCCTCCCAATGTCTAGATACTAGAGTCATATAAATGAGGTGTTCAGTATGCAATCCATATTAAACTTCTCATTCTATCATTTTGACCTTATATAGGGACTATTTGAATTCACAGTAGTCAAGAAGATATTTCATAAGAAATGCCAAAGAAAACAGTAAAAATAAATATGTCTTAGAAAGTGTTTTCTTAGAAAAATGTCATGCCTCAGTCAGTGGCAATGAATGTAATTTGTTTAAGAATACTGTTATTAAAAATTTTTCAATATTTTCCATTGGACTTAAATTCCAAACTTCGAAGAAAAATTTTTTAAAGATTTTATTATTTATTTATTTATTTGAGAGAGAGAGCACAGAGAGAGAGAGGGAGTGAGCATGTGCACACGAGTCAGGGGGAGGAGCAGAGGGAGAGGGGCCGGGGAGAAGAATGAAGGAGTTGGAGCTGGACTTCTTGACCTCTGGTTGTCCCTGAGCAGTCCTTAGTCCCTGGGGACGGCTGGGGTGAGGTGTGTAGGGACCTAGCTGACTGAGCCCCCACCTGGGGGAGCAACTACAGCCCAGCCAGGCAGAAAACCCTGACCCTGTAGGCCCACGTCAGAGCAGGCTCTGGGGGAAAGGCTGTTTCTCAGCCCCCCATTCAGGACCAGCCCTGTGGGGCCAAGCCTGGCTGGGGGGGATCATCACCTTGGGGTTCCCCAGAGACATGAAGGGGCAGCAGTAAAGGGTGTAAAAAAAGAGGGGGAGAGGCTCCCCCCAGGGCCCATCCCAGGGCTCCATTCCAGGGCCCTGGGATCATGACCTGAGCTGGAGGTAGATGCTTAACTGCTTAACTGGCTGAGCCACTGAAGTGCCCCTGTCTGAAGAAAATTTATGTATGTGACTCTGTGATGGTTAAAAAAATACCTTAAATACCATTTTGCAAGTTCTGATATTATGTACCACCAATTCTTGCCATTTTAAAAATTAATTGGGGAAATCTACTACAACTGAATAAACACTTAAAGGATTTTAAAAACCAAATCAATCTAATTATGTCCAGATTTAGAGTTACAGGGCTGTAATTCCTAATCATTCCTGACTTTGAGATAGCAAAAGTACTGATCCATTGTACAAGACAAATACTTTACTGGTTTCTCATTCATTCATTCATTCATTCATTCATTGAATATTTATTTAGTTCTTCCTTATATGTTGGGCACTGCAGGATCATAGTAGTGAACCAGACAGGTGTGGGCTGAAGAGGACTCTTGGGTGCCATTGGTAGAGTTTCTAACTGTTATTACTCTTTCAATATAATTTATCAAGGGGACAATTTAAGTAAAGTAGAAATAATGGTAACATACATCACCTCTCAAAAATGATTAGATTTTCAAGTTGATCTAACAGAGGTATACAAAAAGCCCCATAATTTAGCTGTTTCACCTGTAGGCAAACTATTCAAAAGGAAGACTGAACCCATAATAAAATTACTTGAAGTGTACACAGAGTCCAGAGGTAGATCTTTCTTGATGAATACAATACAATTTGTTTCACCTAGGACTTAAAAAAAAAAAAAAAAAGGAGGACCAGCCATTAATGTTCATCTACCTTCAGAATGTTAGGAGAAAAAGGAGAATAGATTTGAATCCCATCCTGCCATTGCCGGGTGAGCCTATCAAAGGTCAATGCCATGTAAATCAAGAAAATAGAGTTTCCTAAAAACAAGCAAACAAACAGAAAAAGAAAATAGAGTTTCCTGACAATATGAACATTCTGACAAGTGCATATACAGCTTCAAGGGACCTTGAACACATGGTCATGTGTTGCAGGTAAGAAAGATTTAAAATAGGACAATAGCATGAGGATGAGTTGGTGGAAGGACTGCATGCTTTATTATATAATTTGATACAACCTAATGAGAGTGTTTGAATTAAAATTAGCATTTAGACAGTGGATCAACTTCTTAAATTTTACATTATAAAGTATACATTTTATATTATAAAATTTATATCACGTGTTATTCTTATAATAACAAAAATGATAATATTATCATCCTTTTATGGATAGAGAAACTAATATTTGTGATCATACAGCTTAGTGCTTTTATGAGACTACAGAGGATGGAGAGCCCACACTAGATGGGAGACAGGGCAGGAAGGTTCAGGGATGGCATTTGCCCTTGACATTGAGAGATAATATCTTAGCGAGGACTGCTGTAACAAGATACCATAGACTAGGTGGTTTAAACAACAGACATTTATTTCTCACAGTTCTGGAGACTGGGAAGTCTGAGATCAGAGTGCCCTCAGAGTGAGTGTCTGGTGGGGGCCTTCTTGACTTGCAGTCAGCCATCTTCTCATATCTTCAATTTATAGAGCAAGAGAGCGATCTCTCTCCTGTGTCTTCTTACAAGGGTACTAATTCCGTCATGGGGACTCCCTCCTTGTGAACTCATCAAAATCTAACTATCTTCTGAAGGTCCCACCTCCAAATACCGTCACATTGGGAATTTGGGCTTCAACTCATGAACTTTTGGGAACAGAAGTTTTCAATCCATGGCAGATGGATTGGGGTAGGGAAGGAACATGTGTAAGAAGAGGGGGGTAGTAGAAAGGATGAAGCCAAATATGGGGTAAGAGGTAGTAAGTAAGAGGAGGAAGTGTCCGGTTTGACAATATTATGTGGAGGTAAAAAAGGCAGTAGAGTGGAGTAAGATTAGAATTGTAGGATGGAGTCAGACAATGGGCACCCTTAGGTGCTCCGATAAGGAGTTAGACTTCACTCTGTGGGTTATTACTATTGCAGGTTATTGAGTAGAGAAAGGACATGATCAGAGATGTGCCTATACATGATATTCTGAACACAGTCTTTAGGACAGAAGGAGAGGAGAGGGACCGGGGTATGGGGGACAAGTTAGGGACTACCATATCCATTTAGGGGAGTGGAGAAAGGAGTCTAAATGGGATGGGGGCAGGGAGAGGGAAGTGCTGTGATTTGGACAGAATCCAGACAGATAGCTGGGAGGACAGCAGCTAGCCAATCCGAGTGTGGTGCCAGGACCTGTGCTGATTCGGAAACTGTGCAACCAGAATGTGACATGAACAGAAATCGAGAATAAGCATTTAGAAATATCTACAGATATCTGGCAGAACTTTTATGTCTTTCCTTCTAATATTAAAAGTGGGGTCATGTATTTTGGTAAGTTTTTGGTTTTTGCCATTTCATTTTTCTAGTAGCTGGTTTTTAAAATTGTATTTCACAAAAGTATTGCCTGCAATGAATTGAAAGAAACAGCTGATAGCTTACAGTAGATAGTTCGAGAGGCATGCACTGGTCCCAGCCCAATATCCAAGAGGGAGCAACAGCGAGTCTGGATTCAACAGTGAGCCTGGAAGTGCATCTAATCACAGAGTAGGGGTTCCTCATAGTAGTAGCATTAGGCTGGTGCTAGTCATGGCCTTGAAAATATCCCAGCTGGTGCTGTGTGGGCAGTAGGTTAGGTCTGATGATAGCTACAGTAATATCAAGGACTCAACCCAACAGCCTGGGTTGAGACTCTCACCTTAAACACTAGGCAAGGTAAATTTTAGAAGTGAGAAGTGGTACCGCACAGCATCCCAGTTCTGTGGAATGGGTTATAGGTGGAGATGCTACCTTTCAGGGGATCACGAAGTGAAAGAGAACACATTCTAGGTCTGCGTGAGAGAAAGGAGGGTCAAGATTACATGGCAGCTGACATGAGTGGCAGGGCCACTGGTATGGCTTCACTTCAAGCTCTGAGCAGCACAGACTAGGAGCTGTTCAGCCGTTCAACAGATAATTACTGTGCCAGGTAAGAGGCTGCATCTGGATCTTGGGTGACACCCATGAATGGTGACACCATTCACTGTCATGGTGACGGCATTGGAGTTGGGGCAGGCAATGAACAAATACTAAGAAAGCTATCCATTTGTGCTATATACTACCCAGAGAAAGTGGGGTGAGGCGACAGAGAGGCAATAGGTGGTGCTTTAACTTGAGGGGTCAAAAGAGACCTCTCTCTCTCTGGTGACATTGAAGCTAAGATTGGAATGGCCAGAAGGAACTAGCTACTTGAAGGTCACTCCAGGCAGAGATGCTAAGATGAGACAAGCAGGCATAATGTACTTAAAGAGTGGGAGACTGCAGTGCAAGATGAAAGTGAGCAGAGGAGGGGAAGAGCTCATGGGGGATGGAGGCGTACGATCTCTTAGGGTCTCAGAGGCCAGGAGATGAGCTTGGGTTTTATTCTTAGTGGGATGGGGAGGAACTGGAAGGTATTCAGCAAAGGAATAATCTGGTTAATGTTTTGAAAAGACCATTCTAGCTGCTTTTGGAGAATGGATTGCAGGAGAGGTAAGTGGTTACTGGAGGAAAGAGATGTTGGAGGCTTGGACCGGAGGGTCCCAGTGGTGGTAGAGAGGAACAATCATGTTTTGGAGTGATCTGTATTTAGAGATGGAGTCCATGGGACTAGGTGAGTGATTTGATGAGGCCACTGAGGGCAAAGAATATAGCAAATTCCAGTTTGGGGGACTTGAGAAATCGGGCGAGTGAAGGTGCCATTGTCTAAGATGGGAAAGACAGGGAGAGTAACATATTTGTGGGGAGAAAGTCAGGAATTTACTTCTGGTACGTTCAGTTAGAAATGTCTAGTGGAGATATCCCGGGACAGCTGGAGTCTAGGATTCTGGGGAGAACTCAGGGGCTGGGGATTTGCATTTGGGAGTCACGGGGGGGGGGGGGTCCTGGATGAGATCATCTGGAGAGACAAAGTGTAGATAGAGGACAAGAGGGTTCCCATGGTCAACCTGGGCAGCGCATCCACCTGTGAATCAGAGGAGGAGGACCCAGCTAAGGAACTGGAGAAGGAGGGGTCTGAAGTAGGAGAGAAAACAGGAGAGTGCGGTGTTCAGAAGCCTAGGGGAAGGAAGGAGGGAGGAAACAAGTGGTGCACTGTGCTGAAGTCATCAAGGGAAGGACAGAAAAATGGGCAGTGGCTCAGCAATGTGGGAACCTTGGGGGCCATGAAAGGCACAGGTTCAGAGTGGTGGTGCATGGAAGCCTGGATGGAATGACTGGGGAGGGAAAGTAAGGGGGGACTTCAAAACATAACTTTTGAGAAGTTTTGCCCTAATGAGGGGCAAAGGGAGAGCCTCTTAATAGAGGAGATAACAAAAGTCTGTGTGCTGACGGGATGATAGAGCTTTAAGGGGGAAATTGCATACGTGGGAAGGAAATGGGATAACGGAAGGGGGGAAAGCCTTGAGAAGGCTAGATGGTGGGATCCAGAGGAGGGGGGAAGAGTTGGCCTTGGAGAGGGGTCAGGACACTCTCCATGATCCTAGAGGGGAGCCACAGCCTGTGGGCATAAATGAAGGTGATTTGGTAGATATGGTGATGGGAATAAAGGTCCATTCCTGGCTGGCGGCTTCTCTTTCTCTGAGAGCTCTGAGGCAAGGATATCAATGAGAATGAAGGAGCTAGATGCTGGGGAGGGGTGTAGGACTTTAGTGCAGAGGGAAGTGGGTAACAGTCATTTTGGAGAGTCAGAAAGGAAATATACAAAAGAAGTATGGTAGGATTGAGGGACAGTGCTGTGTGTTTATTTGACATTTGTGGTGGGGATGAGGTGGGGGGTGTAATGGGCAGAAAGAAGTCTGCCCTGGATAAGGTTAACTCGGAAACAGATCTGGGCCCAAGTGACATGGCAAGCGAGAACCATCTGTGAATTCAGCTATGAAGAAGTCAGGATATTAGTACGGGGCATATTTGGGGGAGCTCCGTAGGATTTGGGTCCTGATTCCATTTGGAAATAGGGTGTGAGAGACAGAAGAGAGAATTAAAAGGCACTCAGAAATTTTGTGTCTGCGCCGTTGGCATGATGGTGTCCCCTTCAGAATGTGATTGATATGTTCTGTCTCAGGCAACTGACTTAAGTTTGGGGCCTCATTTTTCTCATTTGTAAACTAATTAAAATAATCCTAGCCTTTCATTTCCCATTGCGTTTTGGGGATTTTTGAATGAAATAACGTCTGGGTGCGGGTGTGGAAAGCCGCCAAGTACCATGCAGATGTTATCCTCGTCACAAACCTCAAAGGAGAGCAGGGTCTTCAGGCCCGTGATAGATGCTGACTGGTGCCCTCAGCGTGCGGAGGACTTGGGCACAGCCAGAGCGCTGGCCAGCTGGTTTTCCTGCTGAGCCTTGTCAGTCAGAATCTGAAGGGGAAGCCACCCATCTGTGAACAAAGCACACGTCTTTACTTCAGTGTATTCCATTTGTTGAAAGCTAGATGTAATTAATTAATTTTTTTTTTTTTTGGTTTTGTTTTAAGAAAGCCTCTTCTTGGGAAGGCTAATTTGGCAGAAGCTGTCTGTCCTGCTCTCTGGGTGCGCCTGTCCGGGTGATGGTGCTTCCAAGGTGCCTGTGGTGTGTAGAGGAGTTTGACAGGCTTCGCGAAGGGGTTAGTGCCTCTTGAACCGGGGAGGTTTCAAAATGAGCGTGGGCCTAAAAGGCTCCATAGAGGCCGGCAGTGGGACAGACAGAGCGGCTCAGAGGGAAGGGACAGAGCAGCTTTAATGTGCTAATGAGGGGAAGCCCAGATGCCAGCAGGATCAGAGGAGCTCTTTGTGACACTGGGTTCCCGGGGATGGCTGGAGTCTCTGTCCCTATCTGTATCCTGCTGTAGGCAGAAGAAACACTGTGCTCTCAGAGAGGGCCCTTTGCTCAACAGATAGCCTTACAGACCGCTCTGAACGCTGGTGGGTGGTGAGGGGCTTCGGAAAATCCCAGGGTCCGGTGACTGCTTGAAACAGGGAGGCTGTGAGGTGGGGGGGGGTGTGTGTGGGAGGAAAGAGGAAGGGTGGGGGGAGACGTGTTCTGGGCGGTGTGTGTAGTCACAGAGAGACTAGCAAGGATATTTGCAGCTTCACAAAATTAGCAGTCATTCCTCCCTGTACTGCCAAGCGTGGAGAGTGGCATCCAAGCCAGTCCAATAGGAGGTGGTCGGTCTTTGAAAATGGCGCAAGGCAGTTTTTAGCTAGGTATGGAGTGAGTCTGAAACATCACAGAAGCCAACCAAACAGAAACCCACCACCATCTCCCAGTGAGTGCTGGAATGAAATTCATGGTCTGGTTACTTCATTTAGTGATTGCTCCAGAGTTGCTCTAGGGAGGGGTTGGAAGCAGGGTCTTGGAGCTGACTTTGCATAGCAAGAACACAGTATTTATACAGATAGTGTGTTTACTTGTACTGACCCCATCTACTGATGGAGGGATTGGGTAACTAAAGCTCCCCCAGTCATCCCTTAAGGCTGTTTCTAGATTTCATCATAATGTCTAGGGTCATTAATGTCTCTGAAAATATGAGTTCCCAGATAAGACAGACAAATGAAATGAAGATGATCAATCCACGGTATCCTGACCCTATCTTTGTCTCTTATTTTTCCTTTCTGAAGCTTTCTGGGGTATATAAATATTTAATATGATATACTATGTATATTATTTCCCAAATAATATATACTAGATATTATTCGTAATCAGTCTTTGTCTATCTGACTGTCTCTTTCTGTCTTGCTCCGTTTTTTTCTGACACACACACACACACACACACACACATACATTGGTAGATGATAATTTTCCATTGGAATAGTTTGTCTTTCTTATTTGAAAACAGCCCTCACATTTCCTTACCATGGTTTTTTTTTTTGGGGGGGGGTGGCTCAAAGTTGGTTCAAGAAGAATTCTTTAATTTTTAACACATTTTATTTATATTTTGGAACTACACTGAATTGGTATCATCTAAGAAAATAAAAATATTCAGTGTGGAATTACCTATGCGCTAGCTATACCTGAAAGTGTGACCGTCCCTATGGAATAGCCACCCCATAAGGGTTCTTCCCCACCCACCCCGCATTTCCCTGAGCCATAGATGGTTTTATTACAACACTCCAGGCTCCAGGTGATAATGAGTCTGGTGACTTGACTTTAAAAATTTTCCTTTTTTCCCCTACTTTGATTCTAGCACTTTGTGTGATTTGTGTTTTTCAGGCAAAATTCTTCTCCTCCTCCTCCTTGTCCTTCCTTTTAAAAAAAATTCCTTCTTTCCTTGATGTTTCCCATTTATTTCCTGTGCCTTATGGGATAGCTGCATTTTAGATTGACCTTCTCTAGTGAAAGCTGGGTGCTCTTGATCTAAAGAAGTATAGGCAATGAAGTGCTTGCTTGCGCTGCTTTTAGAAGATGGATCATTTGCAACTCTAATGCTGATAAATGGACTCATTTGTGTCCAATGCAAAGAGACCATAATTATTACCTCCCTAGCCCCAAAGTTAATTGCAACCTGAGAGTATGCCTTTGACTGTGACAGAAGAAAAGCACCATTTAAAGCATTTACAGCAGTGGGTATCTGATCACTCATTTTGGATGTCAATTTGTCCAAAAATGGTGATTATGTAAAGTATGCAAAAGGGAATGTATGCAAGCATGGGCTGGTGTGTCAGGACTGTGGTTTGCTGGGCTATGGATTGGTGAATTGAGATACAACAAAAAACTTTTTTTATCAGATTATCATCTCCTGTTTCCCGTTGTCACAACTAGAAAGCAGTTCATTGGATTTAGGAACCTTAGGATTCTCTTCCTTTTTGGCTGCAACTGGAGAAGCAGGTAAAGGGCCAGAATCTACAGTGCACTCTTTCTAAAAAAGGAATTTCCTTGGGCTGATGTGCTCTACCACAAACTCTTCCAAATGGTGGTTGGGGAAGATAAGACATATACGGGGAACAAAAGATTTTTACAGTGGAATACACAAGGAGATGGAATGCTGGTGGTGGGATGAAGGGTGGAGGGAAGCCTTGCAGGGAATTAGCTTTGCATTTATATTACTGCTCTGCTGTTTTAACCATTAAAGTAATTGGCTTCATGAGGCATAGAATGTTGATTCTGGTCCCTCTTAAGGAAATGCTAGCAAGTGAACAAAGAAAAAAAAAGGCACAAAAGACATGTGACATATTAATGAATCAAAGACACCCTCATTCCATGTCACATTCCCCATTTTGGTGACTTACTAACTTTCTCTGTGGAACTGTTTTGATCTTAGGGAATGAATAAAGTAGAGCAATGCGTGATAGTGCCTGGCCCAGAGTAGGTACTCTCAATGAATTTTAGTTTTAGCTTTTAAAAAAATTGATCTATGGAAAGGTGGGGGATATAGAAAAGAATAGAAAGATAATTTGAATGGTGCGAGAGTTAGGAAAATACCAAGATGTGCTACCTAAGTCCTACTCATACTTTAAAACTCAACACATGTCTACCAATGCTTTTCTCCTAAAATTTTCAACTCTTTCCTGCCGTGAAATTTTCCGTGTGATAATCAGTTGTAGAAATGAAAACAGAAGTCACTTAAAGGTTGTTATAGGCAGCAGAGGTTAAGAAGAGGGCTAGCCTGCTTACTTGAGCATCTTAGGGCTCTGATCTCGGGGACCTCAGTTTCTTATCTGCTAACAGGTTGTGTTGAGAACTAAAAGAATATGAAGCACTTAGAACAGCATCTGACAGGGCGCCTGGGTGGCTCAGTTGGTTGGGCGACTGCCTTTGGCTCAGGTCATGATCCTGGAGTCCCTGGATCAAGTCCCGCATTGGGCTCCCTGCTTGGCGGGGAGTCTGCTTCGCCCTTTGACCCTCCTCCCTCTCGTGTGCTCTCTCTCTCTCATTCTCTGTCTCTTAAATAAATAAATAAAATCTTAAAAAAAAAAAAAAGAACAGTATCTGACATATACAGAGTCCTACTCAAACTTATTATTATTATCATTTATTATTATCATCGCTGGCAGATATAAAGCCTGGGAAAAAATAGAGAAGAATGAAACCGATTGCCAAGAAAACTGCATGAGAGGAGAGCCCGTGCTTGGCTGGCTTAGTGCTTTCTGCCCAGTGCTCTGTATAGCCCTTGAACATAATGGATGCTGGTAATACCAGTTTGATGAATTAATGGTATACTTACAGTGATCTGGGGAAGGAACAGTAAGAGCGATATATGGTACTTAGAAGTCCTAGCTCAAAGTAAGCAAGGAGAAAGGAGGACAACGTTTTTTATTCCTGTTCCCAAATATTTCCCTAAATAATTTCTATCAGTCAGAAATTAATTTGAGATAAATTTCTTCTTCAAATACATCACCCTGGGAAAATTAAACAAGATTAGATTTATATCCTTTGCATGTGTGCTGCAGTGAAAGCATAGTTAGGAGATGCAAACATATAAGGTTAGGTCTCTACTCTCAAGTATATTTTAATCTAGTTAATCGGTTATTGTTTCAGCCAATCAGTTAAACTGCTTTCCTCTTAAGAACTGAAATTTGTCACAAGGAAAGTTAGGAACATTACTAGAAGGTGTCTTTGGAACATGGGACACTGGGCATGAGAAAAGGTCTGGTTGGATTTTTATAGTGTGGTCGTTTGTACCACTAGAGAGCTATAAGCATTTTTGGTTGGAGGAGAAGAACCCACAAGCATGGGAGAGCACCACAGATCAACTTTGCTGGCTTTGGAGTATGGCCAGGGCTCTCCACCGGTGCGGTCAATCATCACCTCCCAGAAGATTTTCAGAGGCATACTGGTCAATAATGTGTCGATGCAACAACGATGAGAATTTTGACATGTCATTTGAAATAGGTGGTCACTAAATCCCTGTACGGCTCTTACGGTGTATGATTATACATGACAATAAAGCCCAAAGACCCTCTGACAAGTCAAATGAAGTTTATTTTTAAAGCATATATGTAGCCTTTCTTCTTCGGGTGCTGGTACCTCCGAATAAAATGACAGCCCAGCCATTTCAGGAGTGGTTCATATGTGCTTGTGTCCTGGGGGCAAAGAACCCATGCCGACAGTTTAACTGAAGTTCCAACCCGAGAATTATTTGTTACCTCAGTGTGTTTAGATAAACGCTACGAAGGCGGACTCAGGATAACTTGACAAGTTATCTGCACTGGAATAGAATGGAAATTAGCGTAATGTTTTCTCAATTAGCTTAGTTGGCTTTTTTTAAAAAATTAATTTATTTATTTAATTTTTTTATTCTTATGTTAATCCCCATACATTACATCATTAGTTTTAGATGTAGTGTTCCATGATTCATTGTTTGTGCATAACACCCAGTGCTCCATGCAGAATGTGCCCTCCTCAATACCCATCGCCAGGCTAACCCATCCTCCCACCCCCTCCCCTCTAGAACCCTGTTTGTTTTTCAGAGTCCATCCTCTCTCATGGTTCGTCTACCCCTCCGATTTCCCCCCCTTCATTCTTCCCCTCCTGCTACCTTCTTCTTTTTTTTTTTCCTTAACATATATTGCATTATTTGTTTCAGAGGTACAGATCTGAGATTCAATAGGCATAGAGGGTACATACCTCAATATCATAAAAGCCATCTATGAAAAACCTATAGCTTAGTTGGCTTTTAAATCTCTGCTCCAGAACACACAGATGTGACCCACGGAGGAGCAGGATAGTGCCAGCGGGTTACTCACTGTAACAGCCTTTCCCCCCTCTCTCCGGCCGTTGTTGCATCACTGAGACCGGACGTTTTATCCGCTGTGCAGTGACGAGACTTCTGCTTTATGACATTATCAAAGATCTGCGTACATAAAAAAGAGTAATGAAGCCATTTGGCTTACATTCTTGCTATCATTTGTATTGCCTCTGCGCAGGGTTGAGTGAAGCAGTTTCTGTCGCTGCTGTAAGCAATAAGCCTCGAGATGTTAAATGCTGACTCAACATAAGCATGTCTGCAGAAGAAGATGATTAACTTGAAGGGAAGCTAGCGTCAGCAGGAAGAAATACAACCACACATTCAAAAGGGACATGGAGTATTTACATGTGACATCTTTAGGAGCTATTGCAAATAGAGAAAAATATAGTAGTGTTAGGTGGAAATAAGTGTACTCTTTTGCTTCTGTCCTTGGCATTGGAGAGTTTTTTGTCCTTCAGAGTCTCCTGTTGGTTCCATCAGTAGTGCATCCATTTTGCCCCAGATGGTTCTTATAAGCCAATTAGTTCTTGGCATTCGTCTGGATTCTGGAGCTGGCGGATTGTTGTCAGTCTTGGGGCAAGCACAGGTCCCAGGTTGGTCCAATCAGATTGAAGGGAAGCACTGAGGTTTGATGGCGGGGGGAAGAGATTTCTTTTTCTCTGTTGGATTCGATCAAGGAGAAACCATCTTGCTATGGCTGTTACTGTCAGCCACCTTATGACCCTGAAGGAAACCAGCCTTCGGATGTCAGTGATGCTGAGGACAGCAGAGTGGAGACCGGGAAAGTGTCTGCATCCTTGAAGATAGTATCGATATAAAGCCACCTGCTTAGAGATTGCTCTGTCGCCAGACTTCCATGATATGGCATCATATCTATCCTAACCGTTTAGGCCAGGTTCAGTCGAGATTTGTTTTACTTGCAGTTGAGAGCTTCCGTAACTGATACACATTTCTCTAACTTTGCCCTAAAACCGACAACTTTCTATGAATACCCGCCAGGACCTTTTCATCTCTTTCAGTATGGACACAAGGAAGAGCAGAGGCAGTTTGCTCGAGTGTGTGGTGTGGAGAGTTAATTTTCCAGGATGCGATTGCACAGAGAGTAGAAGGAATGGGCTCCTGTGACTGGTAGAGGTCACGGACAGCCACACCAGTCTGTGGCACCTTTGGTAATCCCTAGGTGCTCTGGATTAGACAAATACGTTGAGGAGATTGGAGTGTTGGATGTTAGACTCCCCCATCACATCAGCCATTTATTCATTTGTTCGATAAGCATTTATTTTGAGCCTGCTTTGTGCCAGGCTGGTGCGAGGCACCACGTGTAGGAAAGATCTCATAGAGGTACAGTGGAGAAGCATGGGATGCCTGAAATGCGGGACTGGGGAAGGCATCTGAGCACGTGACAGCTAAACTGGCAGCTGGAGGATGAGGAGGACTCCACCAGACTCCGCCAGAATAAAGAGAGGAGTGTGTGTGTGTGTGCATGTGTGTGGCAGGGGTTTAGAGGGAATGGTGTTTTAGACAGAGGAAACATCACCTCAGAAGACTGTGAGGGTGAAAGCGTGGTGCATTCTGGGGGATGGAAGCAGTTCAGATGGCTGTGGATCCACGTGTGAGGGAGAGCGATGGTAGAGGCCGCCAGAGTAGGTAGGGGTCAGATCATGGAGGGCTTTGGAAGTTTGTTCAGTTGGCTGTGCTTTATCTTAAGAGCACTGAGCAGTGTTGAGGCTCTAAGCAGAAGAATGACATCACCAATTCACATTTTCATAAGCTCTGGCTGCCTGCAGTATAAACAGTGAATTTGAGCACAGCAAGATTGTTGCAAGGAGCCCAGCCAGAGGACAGTTCCAGAGGAGAAATGGCGAGTTATGACGCTCCCCTAATCTGTCTTTTCTGAAGCCATGGGTCTTGATTGTAGTTGCTACTTAGGAGAAAGGTGAATTGGGTTTATGGTGGTCAGCCTTTGATTTCATTTGGTGTTAACAATGGCATGACCTCAGGCAAGATACCTCAACTCTCTTGAGTTTTGGTTTCCTCATCTGTGAAATTACACAAGAGCACCTACCTCATAGGGTCATTGGGGAGAGTTAAGTAAGATAATATATTTATAGCTCTTGGCGCCATGCCTGAAACATATTAGCCATATTATTATTAATACTTAGCCTAATAAATGTGCAAGGAAGGGGCACAAGAAAGAAGGCAGAAGAAGAGTTTTCTGTCTGAGTTCCTTTGTAGTCTGGGAGTTGAGAGTCACACCAGCATCTTATTTTCCTGGGGAGCAGGACTTGTATTTATTGTATAGGCAGCAAATTTCCAATCATACTTGCTCCTGGAAGGCAAAGAAATAGAAATCAAGACCAAAAAATGATAGTGCAAGGCATGCTGAGTTTGGGGTAAGAAAAAAAGGAGAGAAGCGATGTTGAACTCACAGGGCAGGGGGAGAAGGAGGCCTGGACCTGAGAGATGCTGGGAGCAAGGGCTTCCCAAAACCTGTGGCTTCTCCGCAGTGACAGCATTCTTCAGGGACACGCCTCGAGGCTCCAGATGAAAGCAGGAGACAGGTGTATTTGTTTTACAGTAGGGGCTTTTGTTTGTTTGTTTTTTTAAATTCTGGAGAGCAGCTGTCATGTAGTAGATACGTATTCAACCGATATTTGTTGAGTGAATGACTGTGAAGAGACTGACGCGCTTCTTCTGCCGAGCTTTGAGTTCTGGGGTCAGAATTTCTGCCTGAGGCATAAGCACATGCCGGGGGTGGGTTCCCTTCCTTGGCCACCTACAAAGCAGCCTTGTATTGCCCTTGCAATTAATAGAGAAGCTAATGAGAGAGGCCAATCAATGGCTGATGAACTGATTGCTGGAGAGAGATTTCTCAAGTCAGAGTTTGAAAGAGAAGAATGGATTCTTCCCTTGGGCTACGGAGGCGGCTGTGTTTAGTCAGCAGGTGTGACAGCTTTTAAGAGGCCTTTGGCGGAGTTTCCTTCTGCTTCCATTTCATCCCAAATATGTAACTTTCATCCCTTTCATTGCCGAAACATGCTGCTTTATGGGTGTTCGCTGAGTAGAAAAGGGGATTGTGGGAAAGAATAATCAAGCGAAAGATACGTGAAGTGCCTTACATGGCCCCATCGTAAGTGGGCATTAAAGAAGAGAGAAGATGGCAAAGCCATCCACAGAGTGTGGGTGGAAGAAGGATTCGGCAGGTGGACACTGCTCCCTGCTGAACGTGGAGGAGATTTCTCTGCATCACCGGAGCTCATGCGTGCCTTTCAGCTTCCTTAGTCTGAATCCATTACTGTACGCAGAGCCTTGGATTATAATTTACGATGTCAATACTTATTAGTCAGGAAAGGGCCAATCAGTTTTCTTTGTGCCTTGCTTAAAAACAAACAAATCCCCTCCAAATCAGTTGGCGAAAACATGACGACTTAATACTCTACACGGTTCTGAGATGAGAACTGGGCCTCCAGAACAGTTATTTCCTATGATAAGTTTCTAACCACACCTTAGATTCATGCCAGGGATTGATAAAGTGTAAGCCACAAATAGTAGTTTGCTCTTTGTTCATATGTTCCTCTGTGAGATACCATACTTAGGTCTTGGATGAAGACAGCCTGGAAATTTCTTGCTTCTTGGAGAACAGTTGTGGAAGTTCAATTCTCAATTGAATACACTAGGGCCTTACTTCAGTGAGCTGTACATCGCCTGCCATTCTGGATCACTTCTGACCAGTACTACAGAGGGGCTGGGGAACAGCTAGACAAGTCAAGTCATGATGATTATACAAGTCAGGAGATGTGTGTGTGTGTGTGTGTGTGTGTATGTGTGTATGTGTGTATGTGTGTATATATACACATATATATAATAAGTATTTTAATACGTTATATATTAAATACATTTCTATCTGTTATAAATACAAATAAATATGTGTATATACCTTATGTGTATATATGTTAGGTATGTATATGCATATGTATTTATATATTTTTATGTATAAATAAATATGTATATATGTGTAGGTATGTGTGCATATATATAGAGAGAGAGAGAATAAGAAAGAGAGAGAAAGAGAAACAGAGAGAGAGGGAGTGAGAATTTATTTTAAAGAATCAGTTCATGCAGTTGTGGGGGCAGGCAAGTCCAAAATCTCTAGGGCAGTACAACAGGCTGGAAATTCAGATTTCTGTTACAGTCTTGAGGCAAAATTACTTTTCCAAGAAACCTCAGTTTTTGCTCTGAAAGCCTTCAGTTGATTGGATGAGACCCACCCTCATTATTCGAGGTAATCAGCTTTACTTAAAGTCAGCTGATTGTAAATGTCAGTCACATCTATAAATACACTGATAGCAGCCTCTGGACTAGTGCTTGGCTAAATACCTGGGCGCAGTAACCTAGCTGAGCTGACACATAAAATGAACTGTCACAGTGATGGTGATGGTGATGGTGATGTTTGCAGCCCTCGGATGTCCTGGCATCACCACATATCAGTCACTGTGCCAAGTGCCTTACGTATATTATCCTGTTTAATCCTCTGAAACCTTCATCTGCATTTTAAAGATGAAGCTATTGAGTCAGAAAGGTTGCTCAGTTGCCCAAAGTCACACAGACCCTGAGTGACGTTGCTAGAACTTGGTCCCGAAACCCAGGCTATTATGTGGCACTTCGTACAGCAGATATCAGTTGATACTACTCTGTTTCCTCCCAGAGACAGAAACCCAACTCAAGCTGGGCTGCAATTTATTGTCTCATGTTTTTGAGAAGTCTGAGGTGACTAGCCTCAGGCACAGCTGGATCCAGGGGCTAAAAGGATGTCCTCAGGACTGCCTTTTGCTCCACTACTTGAGTCTACTTATTGCTTTTAGCTTTATTCTGTAGACAGGCTTTCTCCATGAGGAAGGCAGGATTTACGTCTTCTGACTCAGCAAGCAGAGTAGAAAGGGGCTTTGCTTTTCTACAGCCTTATAGCAATTCCAGGAAATGACTTTGGCCTGGCTTGGGTTATATACTTATTCCTGGTTTAATTCTTAGGTCCCAAACCTGCAGCTCTGTGGTCTGTACTGCCTGGCTTGACTCTGGGTTGGAAGACATCATGATGGAAAACACACTAGAACCGGTAGAATGAGGGAGGGCATTGCCACCCTCCGGCCTCCCGCCACTGACAGCTCCCCACGAACACCTCCTTGGAAAGGAAACTCCCCAGTGGATACCTCCTAGGACAGGACTGTGTGTGACAGTTTCACGTTCCCCAGTGATAGAAGTTCCTTGAAGCCATTGTTGTGGGAACACTGTTTTTAGTGCTTTGGCTTGTTTGAAGGGAAAGTCAGCCCTAAACTATATAGAATTTAAATACAGAAATTTAATTTTTTTCCTCTGACTCAAAGCACAGGACCTAAGCAAACTTCTTTTCTAGGCTTTAATGCTAAATTAGCTTCCCAGTAAGTACCTGCACATCAAAGGCTGTCTTTGGGGAAGGTAGTGTGCAACCTCATGCTCATATCCCTTCATCCTTTCTAACTGCAGATCACAGACTACCTTGAAATATAGTTGTTTGTATTCCAATCTGATCTTTCTTCGATTGTGAGCAATTAGGGGCAGGGCCCAATCTTACTTCTTTTAGTAACTCTGTAGTTCCTGGCACAGATTTCTGTCACAGTGGGTACACAGTAAGTGCTTCTGAGCAAGTGAATGAATCTGAATTATTATGGAGTAAAATAATCCATTGCGTGCTGCACTCAGAGTTCTTCAGGGTAAATTTTTAAAGGGGCACAGCGCAGAACAAGAGTTAGGGGCACTGGTCTGGGTCAGACTGCTTGGGTTTGAATCCTTTACCCTGGCTTTCTGTAAACCTCCATACCTCATCTATCAAACAGAGATTATGATAGTATTGACCACACAGAGGTCTTATGAGATCTATCGTAAGTACTTGGTCCATGGTTAGTACTCAGTAAGCATTAGCTAACACAACTACAGTTGTTAGTTGGTTGTTTTTGATGCTAGAAGGTCACCGGGCCCTGTTTGAACCTGGCAAGCGTTTGATTTGTTATGCTCTGTTGTGCCTCTGTCACATATCCGAATTTAAGTCTACTCTTGCTTGCGTTGCAAAAGAAAGACGTATCTTTCAAAACATAGCTTTCCCTTGCTCTTTTATTAAAAATAATACTAGTGTCTGTCCCGATAAAGCTGTAACAAAAACAAACACACACACAAACGAGATTAGCGTACAGGTGGTTTGTTCTCGAAGGGTCCCAGTCTCAGGACTTTAGCATGATAAAGCTGCACCTGGTTCCTTTGGTGAGGCCCCAAGACACTTCTCAAGTTGCCAGATCTATTTTCACAGTGAATGTGGCCCATTTCTAAGTTAGTGGTCGTCTAGTGGCTTAAACTCTATCGTATTTACTCTTGTATGGTTCAGTCAGTGCTTGGCACATCATTTGATAATCTTTCCATCCCAAATGTGTCCAAGTCATCCCGAGGGGTTTTTCACCTTGCAGGGAGATGCACTGAATCATGAGAGTGAGGGAAGGTCGGGTGGCGTGTGCCCAGGCTTCTCTGGAATCCTCTCTGGGTTTCCACAGTGGGGAGGATGAGAACCGCCTGTAGAGGTCTCTTGCCTTGCTACATACAGTATAGACAGAGAACTACGGGGGCAGTTATCTGCTTAACTGTTGCCATTGGTTTCTCAGAAACTATGGATAAAGTGGTGCCTCCAGATGGAGGTGGGCAAATACCCTTGTTGCTTTTACTATTGTTGCCTAAAACAGTTTCAGTTTTTTTTAACTATTGTTATTGCTGTTTCACGGGAAAGGAAACCTAGGCATAAGAAGTTTAAGAGAACAGAGCAAGTAGCCAAAGATTTGAATTCAGTTGGCTTTAGAGTCTGTTATCCTAACCACCACACTACTGACAAATTTGTCAAAAAAGAACACCTTTTAAAGCCTCTTGTGGTCTCTGCCCAGATAAATTAACTTTCTGTACCCAAATCCAAGATGAAAAATGCTAAATGAGTCAAATCTCAGACAGATTGAGGATTTTCTTCTCGAAAGACCAAGACATTCAAATCCTTCATTTCTAAAAATTCACTTTGTGGTATGTGTGGTGTGAACTGCATCTTTTCAAGGAGTATATGAAGTTTTTGGGAAATGAACATCATTGGGACTTGCAGAAATTGGAGTAACTTGATGTTTGGTCCACGTTTCCCACAGGAGGCAGTTGGAAAATGAGAACGTGGGGAGGCTCTTGTGAATGTGTGGGATCCGGATTCCTGGGCTGGGCAAGCCAGCAGTGTGCCCATGGTCCATCCCCTGCCCTTACTGTCCGTAGCCTCCCCACCAGGCTTCTCAGAAGGTGCTGCTCAGAAAGCCAGTGGGAGCAAACCCTATTTCGTATGTTGATTTCGCTAAAGCTCTAAGGACAAGTTTAGAACTCGTTTGATTTCTGCCTTTGGTGCTTCATAACTAAGAATTGCACAGACTTCTCCTGATCCTTGTGAAATGAATATGATGCATTACTGAGATAGTCACAGATGGGACTACAGTACTCATGATGATAGTCAATCCTTCTCTTCCAGTTTCCACTCTTCCTAATGCCCCTTGGACATGAGACACTGTTAGGACTTACAAACCTTGTATATTTGCAGCTGAAGTCATTTCTCCATGCATAATATAGTCAGTATTTAGACTCCTATTCCTTCTGTTTTTCTCCCTTCCAACAAAAGCAAGCCCTATGAAACACTGCAAATTGTATTGTTTAGAGTAGCAAATTATCTTTAAAACATCATACTTCAGGGCCTCCCATCTTCTTGGAAGCATGTATTTTTTTAAAAAAGAAGGTATATCACACTCACAATATTTCTAAGTAAGCATAGATGTTTTGTGATAAAGTGGTTGCCATGGTGATTAATCACCTCCCAAAAAGAATAGTGGAGAGTATAAATCCATGTAAATTACCCAGAACACTAGTTAGAACAGCCCCCTGGGCACCTCAGTTTATGACGAATTTTGGGGAAAAAAAAAAGAAAGAAAGAAAAAGAGGATGTTTTCCTCTTTTTTCTTTCATGGAAAGAGGGCTAGAGAAAGCTGCTTTTGTGCTCTGATGGCCCAGCCCTGTCCCTTCCCATTGGCAAGTGCCAGAAGCTTGCAGAGCAGGGAAGCAGTCACTCTAGCTGACAGAGAGGGCTCTTGTGATAACAAATTGCAAAATACTCTTGGGCATGGCGGGGTCCATGACTTTATGAATATTCTGCATTCAGATTCTGAATCGCCTGTGCACTTTCTAGGACCTCGTGAGAACTCAGAGCTCAGTGTTCACTCCTTTGGCTCATGTTCTTCTGCTTGTCTTGACCTAGGTCTTCTTTCACATCGAAGTGGAATTTGCCACTGACTTCTGTTCAGTCTGAATAACAAAAGTGGAAATTATTTTAAAGGTTGACTGTTGAGCAGGGGTCTTCTGAGACAGAGCAAGGCGTTGTGGAGGAACATTCATGAACTACAAGAAGAGGGCTCCAAAGAGAGTGAGCAGCTAGAGGGTGATTTCCAAAATTTAAACTATGGTGAGCAGTGCCAGTTGCACACAGGATAGGGTTTGCCTTTTCACCTGCTCCTCGTAGGTCAAAAACCGTAGCTTGCAGTCCTCTTAAAGACAGTCTGTCCTTCAGAAGTGTGGTGCAGTTTGGTGCGGCTGGTGGATAGAGCTATTCCTGACTGAAAGGATTTCTTGTAGGAAGGCCGATGGAAACAAGTGAATATGGTGGAGGTATTTTTGGCTAAGATGATTCAAGGAATTAAGTAAGATATTCTGTGACAATATTGGGAAGAGAAATTTTGATTAAGGAATATCTGACATTTATTAAAGATACATTTTAAAAATAGATTAATAGTCACAAAGAGAAGCCTCAATATTTCATATGCAGGTTCACCTCATTTTATGGAAGGTATTTTTAAAAGTCATTTATAGGAGCGCCTGGCTGGCTCGGTCGGTAGAGCATGTGACTCTTGATCTCAGGGTTTTGAGTTTGAGCCCCATGATGGGAGTGGAACCTACTTAAAAAAAAAATGATTTATAAAGTGAATTTTAGTCTCAATAAGTGCAAAGTTGCCTTTGGTAGAATTCGTTTCCTAGTTATGAAAGTTATAATTTATTATTTTGGGACAATATTTGGTTAGGATAGAAATATCAAACACAAGAGTAAAATAAAGCATTATATTTAATGGTTTCATTTAAATGAAGACAATTCTTTTCTGATTTTGCTGTATAAAATAAATTTCAAGATAGGCAATTTTTTCATGATTGACTCAACAATAAGATAGAGTTCAGTGTCACAGTGTAGCCCTATAGAGCCTCTTGGCACAAAACTCATTTAGCCATTCTCAAATAATTTGTACACAAATTCTACACCAAGCAAATCTACCACTCTATCCCACTGAATGGATTTTACTTTCTGGCAAATATTATAGCTTACTTTTTACCTCCTTTTAGTACCCCTTGCATTAAACAAGTCTGAATATAAGAAGAGAGTTCTAATTTTTTCAATATTTTAGTCAATGCTGGGACTTCTAGCCGTGAGATATGGTAAGATGGAGTACCACAATTGGAGACATAGAAAGGGAAGGAAATTCAAGATCAGTTATAGTAATTGTAGTGTTTCCAATCAGAGTCAACAGAATTAGATTTTATGTCATCTGTGTGAATACTTATCTCTTATAGGAAGGATTTATTCTCTCAGCTTAATAAAGTCCAAATAGTTTCAATATACATCACTGCAGTTAGCCAGGCCATTGTGACCTCCCCCTTACTTCTCAAAATTTTCTACTAACCATGTCACTAGTGGACATACTGTGATTGAGTTACAGGAACCAACAATTTATGAGCATCTACGAAGTGCTGGGTACTGTGGATCTCCTTTAGTCTGTACACCAGCCTTGCGCAGATCATCTGTTACCAAACAAGGAAACGGGTTCAGAGAAGTTACGTAAGTTGTTCAAGCTGACGTGGACAATACCATAGCTGAGATTCAAACCAAGGTCTGTCTTATTACAAAACCCTTGCTCTTTTTCTAGCTAATACTTTTCAGGTGTTTTAGGCAGCAGAATTCCTCTTTTTGTCCTATATGAAATTTTACCAGGAACAACATCACACTTAACTGTTAGAAGAAATGACCGAGTAGCTCAGCTGTATGAATTCTTCATTATTTGGTGAAAGCACATCCTTGTTGGTGGAAGCCCTGAAGAATCTCATGAGAGCCTGAGCATTCTGGGAGGACTTGGTGTGAAGCCTACTGCAAGGGCAGGCTGCCTGCAGCTGCCTGGAACACTGCTAGGTCTGGGAGGCTGGGAGACTCTGCTGCTTAGAAAACCATGTGTTTCTTCAACTCATCTTAAAACAGGGTAATAGATTAGGTACATGCACAATAGGTAGCAGAACTTTTTGACTAATATCAAATGAAAAGAGTGGTTTCTGTGACCTAGTCACAACACTGGGGAAACAAGGCTCCCTAGAGTGCAGGAATTTAATTTTTAACATGTTTCTCATCTGGTGAATGACTTTGCTCTGTGTTTCTTTTCTCAACTTGACCTGTTTTGTGCTAGTCCTCATCACTGTCTAATTCAGGTCAGAACAGGATCATAACTGTTTCCGTGTTAGCTACATTGAAGTTGAGAGAGGTGAGGTGAGTTGAACACAAAATTGGCAGTCACGAATTCCAAGTGGCATTCCTAATTGCTGCTTTGACTTTGGCAAAACCACTTATTTAAGATTATGATTTTTAGCCCAAAGGGATAATACGGTTTCCCTCTTCAAATCTCTTTTCCTTTTTTTTTTTTCAGCCTCCTTCTTGAACTGTTAAGTCCTGGGATTTCAAAGCACTCTTTTCCCAAAGGAGGGCAATATTTATTTCCCTGGGGTAACACCAGCCAGTAGATTCCATAAAATATTCCACTGCAGGACTTTTGTTTTTTCTTTGGTCTTATTCTGTTTCTCAGAGTTTATCTGCCCCTTCCTCCTCATTGGGCCTGTAATAATTTTGCAGTCACCACTTAAAAAAATATAAGTGGTGATCAAAGAAATCTGTAAAACTTCGATGTATGTCTAAGTATTTGGAAAACATTACTTAATAATGATCAAGTTGTGTCCCATGTCTTCCTCATGTATTTATTTTTTTGTCATTTTTTTGCTATTTATTTTTTTTTCCTTATTTTTTTGTCATATATCCACTCCAAAAGAATTTATAATTCTTTTGGAGTGGATATATGAGTGGCAAACTTTCAAAGTCCTTGCATTTAAAAAAAAAAAATGTCCTTTTTTCCCCTTGAAGGCTAGTTTGGCTGAGTCCTGGTTTTATGCTCAAATTTATTTTCTGCCAGAACTTTGAAGTTATTTTCCATTTTCTTTTAGCATCTAGTGTTGCCCTAGAGAATTCTGAAGTTAAAATGAGCCTTGTTCCTTTGCAGGAAACCTGATTTTCTCTCTGGAAGCTTTTAGGAACCTCTCTATTTTTGGTATTGAAATTTTACCACATTGTGTCCACATGTGGACTCTAAAATTCATTCTGCTGAGCTTGTACTAGGCTGTGGCAATTTGAATACATGTCTTTCTTTGAGAAATGTTTTCTGTACTCTGTCTTCTTTGGTCTTGAAACTCCTATGAGGTAGATGTTGGAACTTTTATACATCTCTCTAATCCTAAACTTCTCTCACTAACTTTGCCTTTTTTTTGGTCACTTTGCAGTGTCTGTAGGAGCATTTTTGACTTGATCTAACTTGCTAATTTATTCTAAAGCTAGTGTCCATTTTGCTCTTCAAAATACTTACTGATTTTTAATTTCTATAATCATACATTTTCCCCGAAGAATCTCAGATTATTTCTTATACGGTCTAATATTATTCTTGAATGCAATAGCCTATCTTATTCACATGAGGACATCTGCTATACAGTCTGTTTTCATTATTCACAGTAGTTATGCTCTATAAAGCACCATGAATTAGTAAATTAGCTAATACTGAATTAGTGAATATTGAACCATTGTTCCTAGGGGAAATACAGGATTAGGTGCCTGTGAGTTTCTGGTCATATTTTCATCAACTGATCAATAAATAACTTTCTTTTTTGTATGTTTTTGTTGAAGACACCTTATTTAATATGTATTATTGACTCATAAACATTGAACTTACAGCCAATAGTGCTATAATTCGTCTTTTTTTTTTTTAAAGATTTTATTTATTTATTTGACAGAGACACAGTGAGGGAGGGAACACAAGCTGGGGGAGTGGGAGAGGGAGAAGCAGGCTTCCCGCAGAGTGGGGAGCCCGATGCGGGGCTCAATCCCAGGATTCTGGGATCATGACCTGAGCTGAAGGCAGACGCTTAAAGACTGAGCCACCCAGGCGCCCCTACTATAATTCATGTCTTAATGAAGTTATTGAACACAGGTATTTTCTCTATTAAGCACGTCACAGCCTTCTGGTGGTTAGAAACACCAGACAGAACTTCAGTGCTGCACTTGGGGGCCATCTTAAACAGAGAAATCACCAACAAAAAGCACAAAAATGTGAAAAACACGGCACTCAGCACACCACAAAAAAGACACTTGCGTACAGTATGAGAGCTGAAACAAGAAGGCATAGTTTGCCTTGTTTTCATCTACCTGGAATGTGCACATCAGGTGACTCAAAAATTTCATCACTCTACATATGTCTGTCATAGACCTTGAAAGTGCCACCAGTGTTGATTTGGGAATTACAAATAAATTTTATCAAATAGGCACATTCACAGATACGGGATCCACAAATGTGAGGATCAACTATACTTTTTTCAAAGTTACCTTTTCTTTGTTCTATTGAGTTGTTTCTTTAGATGTTTCTGGTTTTCTTTATTCAATTTGGTGCCTTCTCTCATAGGGTTGGTTTTCCTAAAGTATTTGGTAATTCTTGTTCGTGTTCATTTTTATATTTGAGAGTCCTTGCTTACTTACCTGGAAATAATGTTTCTGTTTACCAGAATCTGCCTCCTTTGTTGGAGAGAGAGAGCTGGGGTATGCTGCCATGCGTGGTGTTCAAATGCTCATCGGATGTGGGGACTCTGTGTTCTTTTTGGGCGGTGGCAATCCAAGTCCCTCTCCAATCTGCTCTCCTCTCATGCCCAGGGATGGGTACTGCTGCTACTGTGGTTGGCAGGGAGGGGGGAGTCATGAAAGGGGGGAGTGTGGGACATGCTGAACCCTTTACCAGCCAATTACTGAGGCTCTTTCTTCAGGATTCTTTCCTGCTACCTGGTCTGTCATCTCTGAGGTTTGAGTGTCCCAGAGTTGCTCTCACCTTTGCAGCAGATTTCTCCTCCGTGTCGTCTGGGTTGTGGTTTTTTCCTATCAGTAGGATTCTGTCAGTCTTTCATTTTTGGAAGTCCTCAAAGTTTCTGTCCATCAATTCTACTCATTCTTATTTTCCAGCACTGTTGTGAATCTTTTCTTTTTAAAAACAGATTTTCTGGTATATATAGGAAATTGAGGTGGGAGTAGATCGGCATGAAGCCTTAGTCTGTCATTTTGATCTAAATCCATACTACTTTAATTAGAAAAAAAATAACAGTTATTTTTAAAAGAAAATTCATGTTTTTCAAATGTTCCAGATGAAAATGTTTCAGTTCTGGATTTCAAGGCACGATTGTATAGAATTCTTTATTGGTGGCTTATGTGCGGATCTATAAGAACATATCAGTAGATTCTAATTTATAATTGTTACAGTTATATTTATTATTGCATGGATTATTTTTATTTTCATGATTATTGGAAGATACTTTACTAATTACATTTTTATATGAGCACCTTCTGTACTCTAATATATCTGTATCATAACAGTAATGTCAAGTACTTTATGGTTCATTATCTCATTTAATTTTCACAGAGGTCTTATAAGGTAGTGGTTGTCATTTTCATTTTTGAGGATGAGGAAACAGGTTCACTGACCTGAATTTTCCAGTGGGTCCCAAATATGTAGTGGAGCTGGATCTGACCCTGTTAGCTTTCTGGCTGTAAGTTCACCAATGCATCACTTATCTTATGGGAGATTTGCACTTGTTCCGCAATGCGGAATTATTAGCTCATAGTTCATGTGCTCATGCACATAAAAATCAGGAAGATATGTAATATGCATTATGAGAAATGAGATCTACATTGGAGAAACTGTGTAGTAAACATTTAGACATATGCTACAGCCTTCTGTTATTGGATTCTTCTTCATGTTAGAATAAATAACTGTTTAAAAGTGCATCTTCCAGGGTGCTTGGGTGGCTCAGTCGTTAGGAGTCTGCCTTCGGCTCGGGTCATGATCCCAGGGTCCTGGGATTGAGCCCTGCATCGGGCTCCCTGCTTGGCGGAGAGCCTGCTTCTCCCTCTCCCATGCCCCCTGCTTGTGTTCCCTCTCTCACTGTGTCTCTCTCTGTCAAATAAATAAATAAAATTTTTATTAAAAAAAAGTGCATCTTTCTAAAAACAAATTAATGGTCAATTTAGTGTCATTAGTGACCATTAAAAAATTCTTTTCCAATTTTTAAAAAAGATTTATTTATTTATTTGACAGAGAGAGAGACAGAGAGAGAGAACGTGAGCAGGAGGAGCGGCAGAAGGAGAGGGAGAAGCAGACTCCCCGCTGAGCAGGGAACCCGATGCGGGCTTGATCCCAGGAACCTGGGATCATGACCTGAGCTGAAGGCAGACGCTTAACCACCTGAGCCACCTAGGTGCCCCCCTTTCCAATTTAAGGCATAACAATCAACCATTTATTTAAGGAAAATAACTCTGCTCTCCCCAGGGTTTTTCATTTGAATAAACATAAAATAAATCAAGAAATACTGTACTTAGCAAGCCTCTAGCTCAGAACAGCTCAGAAATTCTTCTAAGATCCGTATTGCAAAAACTTAGGGGAGTTACCTAATTTTAAGTGGGAAAAGTCCTGCAGCTTTCATCTATAGAGATGGTGAGTATATTGGGTAAAGGCGAGAAGGTCTCAATTTCCAACTTTTCCATTTTGAGTTGCTTAAACTCAGAGTGAACTCAAATATAGGAACGTTCCCTGAGAACATGGCCTGAACAGGGCCTCATGCTATAGCCTCTTCTCTCCTCCTTCTCCTGTTTTTGATGGACCTGATTGGAAGAGAAGAGTTAGATCTCACACACATGCTTTGGAGACATAATTTCCTCTCTGTGGGTCACTGAACCATTCTTAGAGACTAATCCAATTATCTATCACATAAAGAGACATAAAAATGAAATACAAGCCCATAGAAATCAGGCCTTGGGCAGTAGGCCTAAAAAAAACCTGTGTTCCATGAGTCCCTTAACTCTTTACCCTCCCCACCCTTTTTTTGGTGGAATTAGGGAGGAGATGATTTGTTAAAATTCAAAGGTTTATATCTCTGCCGGATACTAGCTGCTAATCTGTTAGTCCAGGTCATCTGAGAAGCTTTGCCCAATGGCAGTATCATAGCCAATGAGGTTTATCCGAGGCGTGATTATTGCTAAGTCATCTGAGAAACATTTCACAGAAATAAATCTCACTGAAATTAAATTGGATAAGTTTGTTTCACAGGACCAGAAAAAAATGTCAACTCTCATGATTTTGGTGACTACTACTACATTACATCATGTTTACATTAATAACTAAACCCCACTGTTCTAAATCTCAGCATGTTCCAACAGAAGTTCCAGGCTCTTCCAGTAAACCCTGGAGAGTTGTCTCACATGCCTCACCATCAGTCAGGACTCCCCTGCCGGACTCCTTGTCCATTCTGCATGGAGCAGCCTGCCCCCCTCCTCCTGCCCTGCTCCCCTGACTGGCATTCGCCCAGCTGGAGGAGCAGATTCCTGCTGAGTCATTTAGGCTTCTGACAAGCTTCAACTTGCTCCAATAGCTTGGCCAACTCTTGAGGAGTGGGAGGGAAGATGTTTCCTCCCCTGCAAGGTCCCAGAACAAGGATTCTTGGGTCCAAACTGTGGCTGAGTTTAGTGCAATGGTTTTGCCAGATCACGTGTAAATTCTTTTCTAGCCTGGGATTTGTACATATCACCAAGTAGCTTTGTCTGAACGGATCTAAGTACCAACTTACTGAGTGCTGCACTCATACTTGCCTCTCTTGCCAACCTTCAGACCGTTTGGCTTCCTATGTTAGATAATTTTTGCCCTTAATATGGATTTTCTTCTGTGGGCAGTCCCCATTGTCCTCTCTGTACCCTAGCATCCATTCCTTTCACTTCCAAAGTTCTGCCAGATATACCTGTGTAGGCCTGGACTCTAAGTGGAGACATGATTCACGTGTGTCCCACCCCATGGCCCCCAAGGCCTCTCAGCCCTAATGTAAATCAGTGGATACAAATAGGTATTTTGAGAACAAGTGTCACTTAGCTCTACTTCCTAGACAGATCTGAGTCTTGCTTCAGCCCAGCCAAGTGCTACATGTAATTATATATCTTTTCCCCATGAGCTCTTCAAGAGGTATTTTTATGTTTTTTTTTTTTTTTAAGATTTTTATTTATTTGACAGAGAGATAGCGAGAGCAGGAACACAAGCAGGGGGAGTGGGAGAGGGAGAAGCAGGCTTCCCGCCGAGCAGGGAGCCCGATGTGGGACTCGATCCCAGGACCCTGGGATCATGACCTGAGCCAAAGGCAGACGCTTAACGACTGAGCCACCCAGGCGCCCCGAGGTATTTTTATGTTTAACAGCACATTATAGTATGCAAAGATTCTGTGGGCATTCTGGACCTTGATCTTCTGCAATGATGAGTGTTGCTTCTACTGATGAGTGTTGCTTCGTGGGGGCTGAGGGACCCCAGAGCCCATGGTCCAGCCCAGCATGAAAGGGAGAATGAGCTAAGAGGAACGAGCGTGCACCATCCCAGGTGTTTTCAGGCCAGGCCAGGACCATGCAGTGGGTGCTCTTTTAAGTCAGCCTTTCCTCTGCTCTCTGCTGATTACAGAGCCCCTCTGGTAATTAGCCATGACAGTTTAACCAAGTATGATGGTAGACATTCGCGTGGAGGAAGTATACAGGGAAATCAGTCTTCATTTGAAAATGAGCACAATAGGGGGAGAGAAATACATAAGGGTAAATAGCTGTTTCCTAGGCTCATTGCTTTTGATCTCTTATAAATCGATTTGCTGAATACGCAGTGAGACAAAAAAAGTAATACAGCCTTTGTTAACCATCAGGAGAAGCACTAGGCACTTTCTGTTGATGTGTTGGTGGAGGATGGAGTTTTCTTTTATCTCTCAGGGTCATCTGGGACATTTCATCTATACTAAGACTATATTTATTGCCTTTGTGTTTTTTTTTAGATTATGTCTCAGCATCTGAAACTCTTCTTAGAAATACAATAATGGCAACTTGCATTTGTGCCCATATGATGCTCACTGACCAAAAGGCAAGGCATCAAATTTGATCCCTGGTCACAATTTCCTTCCTTCAATATTTTAAGACCTGGTAGCCACATGCTGGCCATGCTGTTTATATTTGGTTTTGAGAATCTAGACATATCTTTCTGATTTATAAATTCCGTATTTAAAGAAAGTGTTTCCTAAAGCAAAACAAAGGCTCCAGTACTTCTTGAGAAAATCGGTACTTAGAATCAATTATTTTTAGGTTTTTATGCTTCAAATGAGAAAACATATTGGAAAGACTTTCTGCTATTTTAAAACATTTAGAAGCAAATTAGTCTTACCACATTGTTATAGTCAAGGTAAAGACCTAACTGTTTCATTCTTCTTCTGTTTCTATGATCAACGCAAGAAGGTTTATAAAATAGGGGTGACATCCTTGATGAAACCCTTAAGTCAAAACCAATCAATTACAATAGCAAAACCAATAACAACTACCATAATAATGAGTTTTCAAGTAAACCAAGAATCACAGAGAGGTCAAGGGCAGCTCATCTGGTTTTAAATGCCTACTTACCTTTATGCCAGTGACTTTCATTCTTTTCTTTCATACAATAGCTATTTGCTTTTGGAAATTATTGATTCTGTCACCAGTAATGCAATAGATTAGCTTTCACTTCAGAAACAAACTCATTCCATGGAGTGAGTTGTTCAAATACCACTGAAGATCTGAACCTATCTTTAAGCAGCCATATATATATTTCATCCCATTTCTTGTTTATTTGAGGCTTTTTCTGAATGAAAACAGCTCTTTTTTTTTTTTTTTTCCATATGGGATCTTCCATTCGTATCTGGAAAACACTCATAAAATTAACATGACTCAGTAGTTATTTTTTTTAAATTAGTTATTGTTCCTCCCCCAGGAGTTAGCTTAGCAGCTTTTCTTCTTCATCATCATATCATCATTTGCATAATAGTTACCTTACGTTTGAATACCTACTGTGTGCCAGGCACACCTCTTTCTCAAGATCATGAACATTATCATCAAGGAGGGGAATAAAATGGCCTAAGTGCCAATATGCATGGATTGTATAATGATTATCATTTAATCCTGTCAACAACACTTTGAAGTATCATTTCTTTTTGCAGACGTTGGTCCTTGCCAAAGTGCCTGACTCACTTAGGATTACATGAGTGCTGTGGTCTCACTGACAACAAAGCCCTTGCTCTCATTGTGGGTTTGGACCTAATTCTATTGTTGTTACAGAATATGAATATGTAATATGAATTATGTAAATACTATGAGCTTAAATATTGTAAATATCCAAGAAAAAGGAAGAGGGAGAACAATTTTTTTGTGTATGTGTATTCAAGAGATCAAAACCAGTTGGATACAGAATGTTTTGATGCTGAGTATGTTCATGACTTCATGTTTGTGAATTTAAACTTTTGATAACACCAATTAATTTTAGTCTTCTCTAAAAGCAACCTCCATTCTACACAGAACAGCCGTTCCATTTCTTAGTCTACTTTTATTTTACTGAAATTAATTTAACTGTATCACTTATATTTTGTATAATTTTTAAGACAATGACTTAATATTTTGTTCAGCTTTCTGGAACATATTAACATGTCAGTGATTATAGCCTCTGTCATTGAAGTTGTCTTTTTGTGATGTCCAAACTTCTTGATCTAATATTGGCATGATTGAAATTTTACCAGGAAGATTTAGTTCTTCCCTTAATGATTTGCCATTGCCAGTTTTGTGTCGGTTACATCTACTAAATCTGATTTTCCAAGATCGGCTTAGTAGTTATGATTGTCATTAGCCAGAGGACATGTGTGGTTTTAGCTATTGTAAATTTTCTTTTATGTTAGTTATTTTTACCAGTAATGCATTCATTTAGAAACAAATAAAAACCTAATAGTTTTCATTTCTTTCTTAGCCAGTCCATGAGAAAATTTTGATCAGTTTCTGTTAGTCCACAGTTTATCTTTTGTCAAAATATCATGCCAGTCTCAAATTCTTTTAATTCTCACGTAATCAAGAGTCAAGTGCATTGAGACAACTTTTATGTCAAATGCACTGATCTTGTTATTGATCCATATGGATTGAGTCTTACAGATCTTGCTGATGGATTTCTAAAATATATGATGCTTTATTTCAAATTCCATTTGACTTTGATATATGTGTCTGTTAACCAGATTGTTTGGTAGATAATTACAGCTGACTGATATTCATGTTGGGACTAGATCTGTGGAGGTTACCAAAAACACATTCTCCTAACCAATTTAAAAGTAGTTCTATGTTGTACAATGAAAATAATATAATGTTCTATGTCAGTTATACCTCAGTAAAAAAAAGTGGTTGTAGTTTTCTAACATATTAATTTGCTAAGGTCTCCAGTGAAGCCCTAGCTTATAAATTGGAATCTAGGCAAATGACACAATTATCTCCTCTGCATGGGCAAAACACCTGTTACCAGATGCGCTGTTAACACTCTCTGCTCTAACTTTTCCTGGATTAAAAAAAACTGAGAAATTTAATGTCAGGGAAAATTGAACAGATTGAATTAATGCCACTTGTTAAGACTGTGGACATTGATGTCAGTGTGAAATTCTGTGTGAAGTTCTTTATGGGTTTAAGCATACATCAGTAGTAGATCTGAGATCATTGAAATCATCTTATAATGGAAATTACCTAAATCCTCGCCAAAAGACTTGGCTCTATTTTAAATGTCCCATCAAGGAGAAATCTTTTCATTCCATTCTTGCAATGAACATGAAGACTAGTAGCCTGACCAAACAAAAGAAAAGTTTCCTATTATTTGTAGGTCTGAACATGTTCTTGAACCTCAGTTTGTGTCAAATCATTGGTTTTACTGGTCCTGGAAGTCCCTTCAGCTTTACATCCTTCTTCATCATCATGTCTGCCTTTCGCTGTTTTCCTTCCCCCTCCTCCCCCAACGTGGTCCTGCTACATGCAAATGTGAAATGGAGATGGTGTTTCAAACTTTATAAGCATCAGTCAGGGAAGCGTAAACTCTGGCAACAAGGCCTCCGTGAGATGGTTCTTCACCATCCACAGATCCAGTCTCTTCATGGAGATGTGAAGTCTAGTTTCCAGGTGTGAGAAATGCACAAAAAATGGATGCTTTCATTGCTGTTTATTTTTGAAAAGGAGAATAAATGACCATCAGAAGATAATTTTCTGCAATTATATTTGATAGTCTGTTGTTCTGTATTTGTGCTTGCTATTCAAAAACAAAACATGAACAATTATGGAGACTTACTTCTATGATTGAACTTCGTCCAGTTCTCCTATTTGTTATTACTTTGCTTACTGTGTGCTATCTGTACACATTATTGACAGGTCAAAGGCCATTAGGAAGAAGAAGGTAAAGGATCTGGGTGAGGCAAGGGACAAATCATCTCTGAGGTCAGAGTTGTGAGGCCAGATATCCCACCTCATTGCCAAACTTAGCGTAAAATCTGTTGTGGGGCTCAGAAATTCAGAGTCATGCTGCAATTGGAAAATGCTATGAATAGCTGAAAAGTTCAAAATGTAGTGAAAAAAATAGTAAATTTCATATACTGACAAACTAGTTATTATTTTTTATTCTATTTTCTGAAAAAGAGTCCTTAACTTTGTTTTGTGAGATCCACCTCTCCCAACATACCCACACGTAAACACACACACTGTGAGAATATATTCTAAATGTAAGCACATGATAAGTATTTGTTGATTTGTTTTGACTTACTTTACTGCCATCTTTATGGATGCATCTGTTCTAGGGAGAGAACGCCTGCATACAAACAAGGCACATTTAACTAAACTTTACAGGATTCCAGTTTTAAAGAGTAATTTGTAAGCAGTTTTTGAGATGTAATTCTTATTTCTGTATGAAACCATTCTTACTCTTCATTTCAGTTATGCTGTCAAATCTAAGTGCTTTTACTCTACTCCTCAATGGTCTGGATTCTTGCAAAAATGTGGCTGGATCCGCCTTTGACGAAGTTGAGCAGATTTGGGGGTTGGAAGGCAGAGCTGGGAAATCCCTTTTTGACAGGGCATTTGGAAAAAAAGGTCCCCGGGTTATGAGGGCCAATGCTGTTCCCCTCCACATGTTGTCTGGCACTTGCCCAGTCTCTCCTTAACGCTGTCCCTCTCAGTCCGAGTACACTACCTCTTCTCCTTAAGTTGCGTATAGACAGGGTTGGTCCTATTTGGAAAGGTGTGCTACAACAGAGGCCATGTTTCTTTTCCATTGGAGGTTTTTTTTTTTTTAGATGTAGTCACAAATTGACCATTGTTTATTTAGTATTTGCTGTATACATTATATCGCTTAATCCTCATAACATCCTGCGAGGTAAGCTGTATTTATTACCCCATTTTATGAAGTAGAGTTATTTATGAGGCGACGTGGGGAGACTTATTTAGGTAAAGTAACTCATTATATATATATAACATATATATATATAATATATATTTGTATATATATACATACATGCACACACAGTTTAAAATATTCAGTTTTTCTGAAAAATAAGAGTTAATTGCTGATGAAGATTATTTTAGAGAGCATTGCAAGTGTTTAAGATGATTGATTCTTAACAGTTAGACGCAGCATTCTTTTCCCCATTTTCAAGTTTGTGAACCTACAAGTCAAGACAAGCCTCTGGTACTGCAGGCTTAAAGAGACTCTCCGCTGTCTTTTCACCTCCGATGCCATGCCTGGTCCAGTGGCTGTGTGTCTTCACAGCGGGATTGTAATGGGAAACACTTCTCTTCTGGATAGTAACACATTTTTCCTTTTACATTATAGACATCTTTAATTTTGGAAAAAGTGTAAGTTGTTCAAAATTATGGTTCTTTAGATGGAACTTTTAGAGAAAGATCTCAGAAGAGCTGAGGACAGAAACATGACAACGAGAGAGACCAAGGTCCTAAGAGATGATAGTTGCTAAAATGATGAGCTTTTTCCACGAGTTGCAAAAAAGTTTTGAAAGGAATTGCAGTTGGTGTTGTAAGTTTAGAATTGAAGAACAAAAGGTCTTACTCTTTCTTTGTGCTCCATTATTCCGACTAGACTTTCCTGAAAAAAATAAAAATAAAAGGAAAATGAACTGGATGGTTTCCTCAGTAATGCCCACTTCCCTCCATTCTCCTCACAATTAACTTCCAAGTCCTGACTCCTTTCCAGACTTTTTTTTTGGAAAAGGTTGAGGATAGAGTAGGGGGAGAAAATAGTCTAAGTGGGTTGGCACCTAATAAAAAAATGTGGATTTTAAAATTATTCCTTTATTTATTTATAGCTTTTATATATTTATTTATTTGAGAGAGAGAGAGAGAGCATGCAAGCGGGGGTGGGGAGGAGCAGAGAGGGTGGGAGAGGGAGGGAGAGAATCTCTCAAGCAGACTCCACGCTGAATGTGGAGCCTGACACGGGGCTCAATCCCACGACCCTGAGATCATGACCTGAGCCAAAACCAACAGTTGGACACTCAACCGACTGAGCCATCCAGGTCCCCCCTAAAATTATTACTTTAATGACATGACATAATTACAAATAAAATGATGATTATGAAAGCAGTCTGCAAATTGCCATTCAAATATAATTTTCACAACATCTTTAAGATGGTAGAAGGGCTGATACTGTGCTTCTTTATTCAAATATGGGTCACCTGAGGTTTCCAGAGATTGATGCCCCTCTCTTCGCAGAGCTCCTAAGGGGTAGAGCTTGGATAAGAACTCAGATCACATGACATCCACTTCTGTCTTCAGTTCACCATTACTTTCCTATTTCAGCCTAAGTTTTCTGTTATAAATATGAAAGACCATATAATATGTCCTCTTTAAGGTGACTGTAGCATTGTCCTTTCCAGCCTTTGTGTAAACTGTTTTAAGTGATTTTACCTAGAGGAAAAGCACTAGTAGCTAAATGGAAATGTGCTTTGTGACAGAGAAGTAAGGAAAAACATCCTTAGAAAAATATTGACCTTTTTGTGCACTAAGATTGTTTAGGTTACATGATACTGAATTTCAACCATCGCAGACATTTTAAAGCAGTTATGGAGTAGTGCCATTTGTTTTTATTTTCAAAAACCTGGTCTGGAAAGTAGGAAAACTGTTTATCTACCTGGTTCATTCGCTCATTTAGGTATTTATTGCGTGCCTCCTCTGTGCGAAGCACATTTTTAGGCTTTGGGGAAACAGCAGCCAACAGAATAGGCAGAAATCTTCTGCTTTTATAGAGTTTGAGAAAAACTTAGAGTGGAGGGGTGATCTGAAGCATGGTTGAAATTTTAGAAAAGGTGGTCAGGGAAGACCTGTCTCAGAAGATGATTTTTGAGGAAATACCTGGCAGAGATGAGGGAACAGCTGTTTGGATGTCTGCAGAAGAGCTTTCCAGACAGAATAAAGTACAAATGCTGAGGCCATTGGTGCCTGGGCTGCTCAACAAATAGCAGAAGGCTAAGGGGGCTGGAGAGGATGGGGGAGATGGTGGGAAAAGAGGTTCTAGAGATGAAAAGAGATCACGGGAGGAGAGCACTGCAGACCATTGTAGGGACTTTGGCATTTATGCAGAGTGAAATGAGAGCTGTTTGAGGATTTTTAGCAAAGGGGAGGTGTGATCTGATTCCATTCCATAAGAGCTCTCTTAAAAGGATCACTCTGGCCGCTCTGTTGAGAAGAGACAATTATAGGTGGCCAAGAGGAGAATTAGGGAGACCATTTAAGAGGTGACATCAGTAATCCAGGTGCAAGATGATGGCAGCAACGTAGATGACAACAGGTGATAGGATTCTGGATATATTTTGAGGGTAGAGCCGTCAGGATTTCTGGACTGATAGGGTGTGGAGTGTGAGAGAAGAGGAGTTAAAGATGATATCAAGGCTCTTGGTGCCTGAGAAGCTGGGAAGGTGGAATTGCAATCAACTGTGGTAGGGAGGGTGTAATGAGTGAGTAGGGGTGAGGCAAAGATCAGCAGTCCAGGGTTGTATTTAGAATGTTTGTTATATATTCATGTCAATTGTTGAGTGGACATTGGGGTATTGGAGTCTGGAACAAGAGAAAAGTTTGGCTGGGCATCTATGTTTGGGAGTCATCGCATAGTTGATATTTAAAACCGTGGGATTGGATCGGATCTCTAAAGAAGTGATATAGATGAAGGAGAGATGAGGACCAAGAACTGAGCCCTGGGTCACTCCTACATTATGAGCTCAAGGGGAAGGAGGAACCGACAAAAGGAGCTAAGAAGCAGTTATTCATGAGGCATAAACACCATGTCTTAGTAGCTTTATTTGTTTCAGTATTTCTTGTAATTGTGAAATAAATGGCAGTAAAGGAATCTGACCAGTGATGTGGGGAAAAAACAGGAAAATGTTCATAATTGACAGGGCTTTAACCAAGACAAATCCTAACTGGGTTAAGTAGCAGAACTAAGTCTGCATGAAGGTCGGGGATGAAGAAGCAGTAACATTCATTTTTTTTTTTTTTTGTCTCAGCCTTTTGCTTGGGAGATGTACCAATTTTAATTACTTTGGGTGTGATCTGGTACTGAAAGGTAATTTAGGCTTTAATATCCTGGATACTAAGTAAACAGTACGCACTCCTTTACATTACTCGGAAATTGGGTCCATTGCCCTCTAAATTGTTTTCATATACTTCTTAGAAGGATTGATTATATTTTCTCTCTGATTTGATTCTCAATTACATACTTTTCTTCTGCTATTTGAGGTTAAGAGCATGCTGGGTTCTGCTGGAGGGTCTAGACTTGTCTTCATGGCCTATATTCCTTTATTTAGCAAATGTTTTTCAGACTCTATTGCATATCAAACTTTGCACTTGACATTGGGGATACCAGTATCACCCACATAAGCTAGCTCTCCCTCCTGGAAGAGTTCCCATTCGAGTATGAATGGACAATTATAGTGTAGTGTGATGTGTGTTACAGTGGAGATGAGTGTTGAGAGATTTGTTAAAGGAACTTAAAGGGAGACAGCAACGAACTTCCTGGCAAGAGTTGAAGAGTGCTTCTTGGAAAAGGAAATACACTTAGTTTTGAGAGATTAGGAGTTTTCCAGCAGACAAGAGGGCAAAGGATATTATTCTAAGCAGGAAAGCAGTATATGTGTGGGTGAAATAGTAGAAGAAGAGGTGCAGAGTTGAGTAGGCATATTGGGGTAAAGACATAAGGCTAGCAGGAGTTGGGTTTTACATAGGCCATTTTTTGCCCTGTGCTAGGCACTGTTCTTAATGCCTTTTGTGTATTCACTCCCCTGAATTCTTACAACTCTCTGGGGTGATGCAGTATTAACACCATTTTTGCAGATGTGTGTCCTAAGGCATAGAGGATTGAGTGATTTCTCAAGGTCAGGCAGCTAGTAAAGTAGTAGTAAAGTTAAATATGAGCATCTGATGCTAAAAGTGTTGGTCAGTTCTAACACTTTTCTTCATCATTTTCTTCTTGGAATTGCTAGGAACCTCCTTCATTATAGTTTATTGTTTATTCTTCTCCATGCACATATGCTGTCCTCCATCATACCAGATTTGACAAAGGCCTTAATTTTTTCTGATTATTTCTTTCTCCTCTTTCCCCAAAGTTGAATTTAAAGTCTCTTTATTAGATTGGCAAACCTCCTGTCAGGCTTGGTTTCTGGGAGATGCCATCACATCCCTTCCAGGAGCCCATGATCCCGGTATTGTGAACCACAGCTCAGAAAAAAAAAAAACAACTTTCTTCCTTTAACACAACCCATGGAACCTATTGTTCTCACCTCATATACTTATTTCCCTCATGTAATTATCACCTTCAGGTTGGACAAGGTTTGAAAATATCATCTGTTCACTTGTGTCCCTGAGGCTTTCAGTTACTTAACCTGTCACTGTAGGTTTCTACTGAGTGAGCTGTGAAAGGTAGCGTGGGTGGCATGTGTCCAGGAAAGTGGTGTGCTTCCTGGGTAGCCATGGATTTACACTGTTTACTTTGAGTAACGTGTGTCTCTCTCTGGGGGATAATTGAGGCCCCTGCCCTTGATAATGCGCCTTCTTTACTGTTCTGCAGAATGAAATGCTTCTCTTTCAGTAGGTCTGGGTCCCCCTCCTTGGGCAGAGTCTCACATGTTTTGAGTAATTCTCTTGCCATGGTTTTTCCTTTTGTATTACAGTCTCCCATTCACAGCACTTAAACTGAGTCTTGATTTCAGGTGACCCATTTTCTTCTTTTTTTTTCTGAGTGTTGTTTCTGCCCTGGGATTATTCATCCTTGCTAATGGTTTAGTGGAGAGGTATTCTTCAAGCTGTCTCACATTCTTCCCTAGCAAGGAGTTGGATTCTACCTTGCAAGACAGTGATTAGGGACCACACATCGGCCAGAGGCATGGCTTTGGATGCTTGCTGAAGTTGTCATGTCTCAGAGCTCATAGGGCCATTGCAAGAGGCTTGAACCTTCATCAGCTGGACTCTAAAGGCAGAGCTCTTGGTTACCAGTTTTCTGTCTCTCCAGTACTTAACATTAAAGATTATTGGTTTTGCTAGTTTTGTCCAAGAAACATTTATTGAGCACCATTTATTGAGTATTCCATGCCAGGAGCTATGTAAGATCCTTGGCATATAAAGGTCTCTCCTTCCAAGGGTGTTGGTTCGTTTTCCAGTCCCCCAAAGACTAACGTGCATAACTCTGGTCACTGATTTATTTCAAACATTCCTGGCACATATAGCCATAAATTCAAGTAAAATAGAGCGCTTCCATTATAAAACTAAGATCGTAGATATAGGGAATTCTTCTGATATAATTTAAAAAATTTAAATGACTATTAAACATTAGCAATGAATATGCTCAAAACCTTCGATTCAGAAACATGCAGTATTGAAATTATAATTCCCTAAATTACAATTAAGGCACAGAAGGAAGCAGGTGTTGAGACATCAATGTTGATAAATAAGAGACTTTTAAATAGTCTAAGTCATTCCTAAGAAAGGGAAAGGATTTTTAAAAATTCTTTAACATATAGTCAGAAAATACATTCTTAAATATGTCTAAACTAAAATAAAAACCACAGACATGCACAACTGAATGAATTATTTTTTATTCACTTATGTCTGGATGTTCTATTCTTAGACTTGAATAAGAACATTTCTCTTCATAAGGAATTTATTTCAGTAGCATGAATGCGATCTATGAAAAAGAAGATGTTCTGTAGGGTTCATGAAGAACCCAGAATCTTTACAGAATGAACTGAGGGAGTTTTGGAGCAAGGCTGGAAAAGGTTATAAAGATTTAGGGATGAAATGTAGTTCTCAGAAGGAAGGATTTAATTAATCTGATATTTTTTCAGATGAAAAAAAACAAAAAACAAAACAACAGAAAAAGAGTTTTCTGCTGGGTTTGAGGTTGAAAGTCTTAGTTACAGGTCTTGATAACAATCTAGACATAAAACAGTTCTTGAGATGGGAAAAACAGACCTCATTTACTAGAAATTTAGCAATGTGGTTTTATTTTACAAAGAAAAATGAGCAAAATGAAATTTAGTGAATTTAGTGGAATTAAATGACCTGGAGAAAATTCAGATCAATATCAAATAAAAAGGAAACAGAAAAATAGCAAAAGAGAAAAAGTGAAAGAAAACATTTCAGCAAGTGGAAGAAGGCATGATCTAATTTCTCCTTTTAAAAAATTTCTGGCTTCTTTGAGAGAACAGTTAACAAGTTTGCTTCTTCGTGCTGTGGAGGTCAAGGGATATGCTAGCAATAAGAGACTGGGAAGAGACCCCTGTTCAAACCCAGGGCAACGCTCAGGGAACCCCTATTAATGTGCTTTTTGCCAGGAACCTGCCCCTTGCCAAAGAATGACAGTGGTGCAAGGAAGGGGGGTGGAAGCCAAGGCCAAGGGAGATGAAAAGGGATTCCATCCTGATTGCCAGTGGACTGTGCCTAAAGTTGTCCATTAAGTGTAAGGGATTCCCGGCAAAGTGTCAGCCGGTGGAATGCAGAGCTTCTGAAAGGAAGCTTGACGTGCAGCTGGGAGTGAACATTGTCAGTGCCGCGGTGGCCAGCCGGTGGCCCGCCTCACGCTGCGTCCTTCTGCAGAGCAGCAATCTGCTGCGGCTTTAATGAATGAATCTCTAGCAGGCTTTTTTTTTTTTTTTTTAACAGAACAATAGCCTCTCTGGTGTGATCTGCATTCCGATGGATGGATTGAGTCCTTTGCTCACACTCCTGTGTTTGTGTGTATGGGGTGTGTGTGTTGGGGGCGGGGAGGGGGTGAGGGAAAAGAGATGGTGTGTGTCTGAGTCCTCTAGGTGGGGAGATGGTGGATGCTATTGAGAAGGTAATGCTTCAGGTTTGCTTTTAATTGCACTGTTCAGTTGACTCTTCCTTTGGAGACTCGGACAATTGGGTTGCTGCTCGTTTTCCTCTACATGTCCTTTCCGCAGCTTGTTTTTTTTCCCCTGAACACGGAAGATGGATTCACTTCTTTCACAAATGCTCATGAAGTACAGGTCTATGGAATAAAATAGTTAGGCAGATTTTCTTTTCATTAAAAAAAAATAATAACCTGACATTCACTTGGGTTGATGAATCTCTGTCACCCTTGCCTTGGCCGGTGTCTGTGAATCCGTGTGGCCATGCTCCATGCGGTAAGCTGGAGGAAACCCGCAGCCCCCATCAATACCGCTTTTCCCTGCGGTGCTCATCAACCCAGAGGCTGGTTCTTCTTAATTACAAAGGAGAGAAAGAAAACACCCCAAAAGACAAATCAAAAACTTCACCAGGAGAGGATTGATTTGGTGTTCGGTTTAAACATCCTTAGAAACAGAAAAAAATCTTATTTTGCCTGTCAATAATGGTCCTGTGGTTATAATCGTTAGCCGAACAGAACTGAAGGAAAAGCTAATTTGGGGGAAAACTTTTGAAGATTGGTTATTTTTCTTATGGAGGTCACCTGGTTTCAGGTTTTCAAGAAAAATCTTACTCAGAATCTTCACATACGAACCAGGTACATTTGTAGCTGCTCTGGTTGAGCAGGGGAGAAGTGAGCACGAAGGAGACATGGCTGTACACACCTGTATACCGGGGCCCACGTTCACAGGGCTCCGGTGGATGGAGTTTGTAAAGCTACTCATCAAACGTATTATTTGTTTTGGGGTAGAATCCCACTAAATCATAGTTCAGAGTAGTTTTTATTATTTATTTGTATTTTTATTATTACTCTGCCTTAATCTGTTAGCAGAAGTACTATTTTATTTTATTTTATCATTTTTTAAGATTTTATTTATTTATCTGAGAGAGAGAGCGCGCGCACATGAGCAGGGGGAGTGGTAGAGGGAGAGGGAGAAGCAGGCTCCTCACTGAGCAGAGAGCCCAGTGCGGGGCTCGATCTCAGGACCCTGGGATGATGACCTGAGCCAAATGCAGATGCTTAACGACTGAGCCACCCAGGCGTCCTAGAAGTGCTATTTTATACTATTCACTGGTGTCCTTCCTCTCATCAGTTTGGGCTACATAAGGCAGAGGATGGAATAAATGGGAACTAAAAATCTCTTCCATTCTAAAATTCAAAGGCAAATGGCAATATTTTTACTTTTACTTTTTTGTTGATATATGCTGAAATTTTCTTATATCTGTCACATGACATCCTTGCCCTTTGGCATTTTATTACTGTAAGAACTGTGCTTTAATTTTTATTGACCTTATTTTTCTAGATATGTATTTATTTATATACATACATGCCTATATATGCATTTACTTATATACAGGTATATATACACAAAAGACATATTAGTGTAACTTTTGCATAGTTCATTCTTTTTTAATTGTTATGTTAATCACCATACATTACATCATTAGTTTTTGATGTAGTGTTCCATGATTCATTGTTTGCATATAACACCCAGTGCTCCATGCAGAACGTGCCCTCTTTAATAGCCATCACCAGGCTAACCCACCCCCTCACCCCCTGGTAGTTCATTCTGATAGACACACATGTCTCCAGTGGTAGAGCACCCTTGAGATTCCTTTGTACAAACCCATTTAGCAAACTGTAAGAAAATCCTTTTGATAGAGGCATCAAGAAAGTCGCCTCAAACCTAAAAGTTGTTGCTGCTGCTTATTTAAGAGTCAGCCAGGGGCTAGAAGAGCAGGTTAAGGAGGCCAGCAATTATAGTTGCATTTGAGTCTGTTTTATATGTGAATATTTGAGTTTATATGTGGTCCTGGGACCCCAGTCAGTTTGGGGAAGTAGAAATTCACATATCCAGTTGGGCCCGATATGAAGGTGTCTTCAGTGAGTGGGTAACCTGCCATTCTCTGGGGCATAAAGCAGATTATTTATTTATTTATTTATTTATAAATTATTTTTTTATTTTTTAAAGTAGATAATTTATTGTTAAAACTGGGGTCATTTCGAGAATGAAAGGGAACACCAATTGAGTGGGATGCTGGAACAGCAGGTATCAACCAGGGCATGTGGTCACCCTGCTAGTTCTTGATATCTCCTAGGCCTCTGTGGATGAAGAGGGTCTGTAGCCTTAAGTCATATAAGCAGTTATGAAGAAGATCTCAACAACTCAAGAAAAGAAGTTACCTGAATTTCATTAAAGCAGCTTGATGCTCTACAGTAATCGTCATAGGTTACAGTGGCTTTAACTTGGTCACACAGTATGACAGTGGTGCGTTGAGTGAGCCAGTTGAACAACCATCGGTAATAACAGTGGTGACCAAGAAGGCAAGGGTTTTAGGGCGGCACCAGAATGATGTTGGCCAAGTTACAGTGGCAAAGTCAGGACATCTCAAGAGACAGGTAGGGGTGGAGATGGCAGAGAGGAATCGTTCTCTCGGCTGACTGTATGTTCTACTGCACCCCAACATCTGAGCATACAGGATACAGACTTTGTGTTCAGCTGGTCTGGCAGTATGCCTTCCCACAGGCTGTCTGTCTGTCTGTGCCTCAGTTTTCTCATCCATACAAATGGTTAAACATGCAAGAAATACAGCGATGACCCTAAGGTTTTCTCACTCATTGAATTTTAATGGACAGTCAGTATAAAATTTGGAATGTTAAGCATATTTTATTGTATTGTAATTCTTTGAAAATATTAACTCATCTATAATTTATTTTGAACTGTCCATTAGCCTTAATATTAAATTAAGCTTCACAGTCCATTCTTTGACTGTTGCAAATACCTAGGGGCTCGTACTTCATTTTTAAAATTTATCATGAGAAAATTCTGTCTTAGAGCTAATACGTTTTTTAGCATTAAGTTGACTAACATCTGAACATGACATTTATGCCACTTAATCTATTGTAGAATCCCTGTGCTGTCTTATATCTCCAGACTCATACCTCCTGATTTTTAAGTGATTTTTAAATTGCTCTTGCCAGTAGGAGCACCTTTTAAGACTAGCAAGCAAAATTACTACTTGAACTGCATTTTGTAATACTTATTCCTTCCCAAAAGTAGAGACCGTATTTCCAAAGCTATGCTTGGAACTTGTTGTACAGTGTGACAGGGTCTGAGAAATGGACTACATTTTGGAATCAGGATTGCCCCAGCCAATGGTTACCACACACACAGCCCCTGCCATCTGGTAGGAGCTTTGCATGTGGTTTTGGAGTGCAGGATTGTATTGTATTTGCCTTCAAGTTCTTTATTGCTTCTTTGGATCTTGAGGGGAGTCTTGATGCTCCATGGGCAACAATTATGGACAAGACTTCGAAGCTCCCAAAGCTGTTCCAAGAACTTTCCTCACCTCCCCACTTCACCAGAGACCCAAGGTAAAGGAAAGCGATTAAGCAGGATGAGAGAACAGGTGGGACTGTGAGAACTCAGCTCAATGGAACCCCGATCCAGAGTTAACCACTTTCTATCATTCATGTCTGTGCGGAATAGTTACTGCCTTTATTACCTTGCCCCACTGAAAGCTGCATACCCCAAGTCAAGTGCAGGGACCAGCCCTGCTTGACGGTGGTCTAAGGTAATAAAAAGCAGATACGGTAGCATAGAATTAAGGACCGGGAGGTCTATATGCAGGCATTTTATAACCATGGAAGTTCATCTGCCAATGCCAATAGTAGTCATTAAGAGAAGTGGTGCGAGGGATCAAAACTGCTGGCTTAAGCCACTAGCTGTACTTTGGCCTGTGGGGAGAGCAGTGCGTGGACACTTGGGAGGTGTGCACGAGCTGCTGGTCAGGAACGTCAAGAGCCTCCAGCCAGAGCTGAATGTAGTCTCTGCTTCCAGGGCCCACCATTACATGTCCTTCCTGCATCTGTGTGGACACCTCTGGGTCGTTCACAGACGCCTGTTCTTCAGTTCTCAAACTGGGCGTCTCCCTGGCAGACAGAATGGAGCACCTCAAGCTCTTTGTCTCCAGTGGGTGACTGGCATGAGTGTCCTGCCCCACCAGAGAGGAGCGGGTTGGAGTACTGTGGGCATCAGGCTTTTCCTGAAGATGATCAGGCATTGGTCCTTTGCCTTGCCCAGCCAGAGAGAACAGCAGGGCGATGGTACTGTCTTTTGATATGCTGTTGAGCTGCCTTGTGCAGTGAAAGATTCTGGCCCCTTCATTGTGGATGGCAAACTGTGATTAAACCTTCAGTGAGCGCTCCTTTACTAGGCAACGGAGGGACAGTGCCTGGAATCTAGTCAGTTCATTGATAAAACTCGAGGTTGAAAGCATGACTATTTCTTTGTGTGAGTGCATCCAGGCCTCATTAACGGGCTACTGTCCAACTCTGCCATCTGAACCAGCTGCTGAGTAATCGGAGGCATTGCAGAGGCCATTTTAAAGCGCCAACAAGGGTTGCTTTTAATTTCTCATTGGAAAATTTCAGGACTTGCCAAATGTCACTGAGGACCCTGGTGATAGGTTAGGGTTTGAGCAGAGGCCATGGAAGGTTAAGACTGCAGCAGATCTTGAGCAGGGAGGGAAACCCCATTCTTGTTTGTGCACAGATTTTCCGTATTTTCTTTAAGCAAATATCTAACCTCAAAACCAGGCATTTGTTAGAACTTACCATCTAAATGAAAGCTGAAAAAGGAAGGAAGATGAATGAGGAATCTACCCACTTTTATCCATGGAACAATATTCTAAGCCCATAGAAATGACTTCCTTCTTTGCCCTGGTGAGGGAGGTTTTTCTTTTGAGATATGTTTAGTGAGCAGCCCTCCTCGTGACTCAGAGATCCTAAATGATTTATGACTTTGCCTCTGTACTGTGTTCATTGCTTTCCCTTCCACTTCTCCAGACATATTTCTGGGTAAAAATGAACATTTATCAAAAGAAAGAACGACCCCAGTTGCCCTTGTGAATATTAGAGTGTTTCTTGAATCTAACTTCTTTTATGGTCATTCTGCATCTCTGATAGAAATACCTTTGTCACATTCAGTTTTCATGGGTTGCTGAGCCTAGAACTGTACAACACTGGGACTCTACTTTGGAGAAAGCCACAAGAATTACAGCAGAAAAAGAGAGCATCAAAGTGTAAAGCATTGGCATAGTCCTTAATATGGATTAGAATTTTCAAAATCGGTTCTATTGGCATCTGAAGTGGCTTGAATTTTAGGTGTGAGCTTTGATAAAAGCACTTGAAAAATAGTTTTGTTGTATCATCCATGACTGTTTTAGAATATTTGCCGAGAAATGGAAAAGATTTATGTAGGGTTATGTAAGATTATATAGGGTTGTGAATTTTTGGTATTGGCTGTTAAAATATATCTTTTTTATGTCATTTAAATGAACAGTTTTACACTCATTTTGTGGATGGTTTTTAGTGACAAAGAGTGCATCAGTGAAAGACTCTGGTAAAATATGCATTTGTTTGGTAGAACTCAAGATTTCTAGAATTTCTGATCCCTGACTAACATGTCACTCCTATGTTGGCAACAAAGTTTAGTGGAATTAAAGCATGGGCTTCAGAGGCAGACTACGTGGCTCAAATCATGACTTCTCTACTTGCTTGTTGCTTGATTCTAGGTAAATCACTTAAACTTTATGTGTTTGTTCCTTCATCCATAAAATGGGGATATTCATAGGGCATTTCTGAGATTTATTGAGCTGATCTAAATAATGTAGTGGAACAGTGTGGCACCTGGTAAACTCTGTTGATGTTCGCTGTTTCTTGACATTCTAACTCCTGGAGATGGGTACATTAAGGTATTCTGAGCAGGATGGGGAATTGCAAGTTTTGTTGGGGGTGGGAGACTGAGGCAGCCTCAGAGCTCTTTAATAGGGCTGTGTTTGGGAGTTGAGTACCCTGCTCTTTTGAGCACCCTATACCAAAGCTGTCCTCCAGGTCCAGGACTTGTAAATAAGACTTCTATGTAACAAGGACCTTTTGACATTTCAGTAGCTAAACCTGTCTGTGGGGTAGAGGCAACTGTCTCCAAAGCTCAGGGGGGTTCTCCAACAAAGGGTTTTCCATCTAGAGCCCAGTGTGTTATATCTGAGGGGAGAAAACAATTCTAGCGTCTGGAAATAGATATACCTTGCCATACCCGAGATGTAGGAAAAATAAAACATATTTCAACATGAATTCGTAGATACAAAAATAAGACTCAGTAAACAAATTTTGTGGCTAAATAATGCATGGAATAAGAACAAACTAGTAAGATAGCATTTGAAATTCTTCTCTTCCGTATATAGTTTAAAAAGGGTTTGCTGAACCAAGAGGTTCTCAAGAGCTATTATTAGCATAGATTCAAAGTACATATAATACTTGACATATATAAGGGAATACATAATCATAAATTTAAACAATTTTTGGTCACCTACTATGTGCTAAACACTTTTGCAAAGCTGCCTCAGTTAATATCCCCACAGACGTATGAGTCACACATTATCATTTTTATTTTTGAAGCATAAAAGTGAAGTTGTGAGTGATTTACTTGAGGTTATATATAGCTAATAATTGACAAGACAGCATTCAAATCCAGGAATTTCTAACTCTGAATTCACATGCTTTCCACTATAATCTTATTGTCTTTCAAGGATAACTTGGTTCAGTCCAGTAAAAAACTAACTGAGCCCCTGTTGTGTGCAAAACACCAAGGAGGGTACTGGGGATCCAAGGCAAACCAGACAGGCATGCTCCCTGCCTTCAGAAACTGACTGTGTAGATGGGATAACAACTATTAGCAAGCACTTGCTTCTTTCCTTCTGTTATGCATTCCTGGATATCTACCTTGAGTAGACATGTCACTACCTTGAGTACAGTTTAGACAGTTCATAAGTCATTGTGTTCTCTTAAAGGTACTGTTTTTAAATGTCCTTATTTGTGCAAATATGCGCATCCCAAATTGTCACCCCTGCTACCTTACATTGCTACCGGACATGTTAGTTTTCAGACAAGATTATGCACGGGATAGGCTTATCATCACTTTCAAAGTATAGGTTACTTTGAAGGATCAGTGGGAGAATTCTAATTTAGCGAGTTAAAATGCATTTCATGTTAAAATAAGAAATGTGATTATATTAGGTGTCTTTTTTTTTTAAGATGATTTATTTATTTATTTGTCAGAGAGAGAGAGAGGGAGAGAGGGAGAGAGCACAAGCAGGGGGAGCGAGCAGCAGGCAGAAGGAGAAGCAGGCTTCCAGCTGAGCAAGGAGCCCAACGAGGGACTCAATCCCAGGACCCGGGGATCATGACCTGAGCTGAAGGAAGACACTTAACTGACTGAGCCACCCAGGCGTCCCTGTATCAGATTTCTGACTCCCAATGTGACACAGCTGAAGCTGAAGTAGATTTGTCCTGGTGTTGTGGAGCTCACTTAAAGAAAGGAAAGGAGGGGCAGGAAAACAATCCCTCTGGTACATCTCCAAGGAAAGTGGATGGGTGTGGATGAGGTAACTTAGCAGGAAAGTAAAGTTGTGTGACAATTGATGCTTGGTGGAGAAGGAACAGATTATTAGCTCAGGCATTTGGGAGCAAAAGTCAGGTGACCAGAAAAAATAGGGGGAAAATATGAGGATTAATGGGGTGTCTTAGAGCTTATTTTTAGGAAAGGTTGCATTATTTGTTTCTTAACCTCTCCATAACTGTTTGACACTTGGATTCTTTTGTGTGACAGACTCTTCACACCTTAGGATCTGCTCTTCACTTTTGCTTATGAGCTCAGGAAGAGAAAGATGTGGGCCACGTGGCACCCTGCTTCCAGTCACTCATCTTTGACTAACTTGGCACCACCTAAGCCTGATAGAGCATGACAACATCTGCTTAAGGTCTACACATGAGAAAAAACAAATGGGAAGGGAATTAAGAGGAGAATTGGAATGTGTTTCATTTCTTTTAGGAACTGTGAATTGCAAATTTCCTTTAGGTTTAGTGTGTTTTCTTTTCTTTCTTTCTTTCTTTTTTTGTATCCTAAGTACTTGGGTGGCTGCTCATTTATAATGGGAAATCCTATAAGGAACTTCATGAAAAACTTGGAAATGAGACAACTGAATCTCAATGAATGGATAACTAAAGAATGTCTGGCAGATTCAATTATTCTGACAATGCTTTTACTCTGTTTTATCACTGAAGCTATTCAGAAAGCCGGGGCACTTGCAGGCAGGACACCAAGACTCTGGTCATCTCCACAGGATGAGAACATTTAATAAAACCAAATGGAAAACTTGTGATCTCTTCCTTCCCGGCTGACACTCAGGCCGTCTGGACAAAGGACTGATTAATAGAAGAGAGCCCAGTGTCAAGCTCCAGCGTTGGGTCCCGTCTAGAAGGGAAGTAATTTCCAGGGCTTCTCAATCCTCGTCTGTGTCAGACCTCTTCATTGCCCACAGCTCCTCCTCCCTGTTGCTCTTTGTGCTCAGTCAGCGGGCGGCACAGATAGCGTGTTTCCTGAGGGACACCTCTGTCATTTTTCTTGATTCCACTATTGGTCTTTTTAATCTGAATGCTAGTCTAAAGTCTTATGTTAGGTATACAGTGCAACATGTACACATCTAATCTTTCCCAGTAATCTACTGTGAAATGAGCCATTTCTTTCCAGTACCGAACATACCTCATTTGCTGTACTTCTTATTCGACACAACTAAATCAATAGCCCTTCTTTACATTTATGTCTCCCTTGTAATGCCTAGTCTTACAGATTATAGGCAAATATATGTGAAGAAAGGTCCGGGCCAGTGTAAGATAAGGCAGTGATGGCAGAACACAACTTGCAAATAAAATAAAGGCCTCTCGTGACCATTACTCCTGTGCGTGAGGACCCGTGTCTGATGATACTACTGAGGATGTGTAGTTACGTTTCTCACGTCTGGATGTTTACTAACACTTGGATTATGGACTGAATCACTCAGTTTCCAGTTAGAGGTTTGAGGTCCTCGATATGTATTTCTTTAGGGTTCAGGATTAATCCATTGGCAGGCCAGCATGTAACCATGGACAAGACGCGAGACGGGCAGGGGCCTCACTTCCCCATCCCATCTGCTGATCTCCGTTCTTTACTCCTGTGTATGGGTGAGGAAGCTGCCCAGCTCATGAAATATCTCCCCAGTATTTTAATATAGAAAACCAGATCCCAGGTGTAATGTTTTTGTAAGACAATGAGAATTATTTATTTTTTTCCTTCACTTATTAAAAATCCCCATTGTTTCTGTAGATCTTTCAGCATGTTTATATTTTGAAATGATTCCCCCCCCCCCCCCCGCTTTTTAAAAATGCAGGACCTTGAACTCCGGCACAACACACAAACACACAAAAGGTTTTAAGATTCACTCGTCTTTGATATAAAACCATGGGGTATCGTATAATCATCTGCTCACTGGGAGAGCAGATGCTGCTCTCTTTCTCTGCAAACAAAGCTCGGATGAAAAGGGCAACAAAGCAGGGACGATGTTAACGCCCACCATTCCTCTCCCACTGACAGGCCTGGACTTCCCTGAGGGCCTGCTGGCTCCTGTTAGCTGTTCCACATAGGGTGTTCCTGAGTGATCAAAGAAGAAAGGGGCTTCAGAGTATAATGTGAGGAAATTTTGAAAAATGCAGATTAGCCGGGGGACTCTTTAACTGTAATCGGCTGCTCTGCCCACTTTTCGTCATGCTGGAGAGCACTGCCTTGTACTTGGGGAGCACAAGTGGGAGAGAGCCTGAGCTGCCCCCCCCCCCACCAAGACACTTGGGCTCAAAGCTTCGCTCCATCCCTTCTTGGCAAGGTGATGTGGACAAATAGCTTAAACTCTTAGAGTCTCAGTTTCTTCATGTCCTGGTGTACTGATAAACTGGTTCGGGGGCATGGGCGGGGGAGGGGGTAGGGAGGGAGGGGGTAAAACCCTGACTTGTAGCGTTTGCCAATTTCCATGGTATAACTACTTCCACCAAGGCTGTTTATTCAAGCTGTCAAGGGTGGTGGCTCAGAATCTTGCAAAACTACCGAATATTTAATAATTGGTTTATCAGCCAGCACTGGCACATCATTGCTGATCTGTAAAATGGGCATAATAGAATTTACCTCATAGGGTTGTGGTAAAGATTAGGAAACAATGTATGCAAAGCTCTTAGCACCCCAAATGCTGAAAAATGGTAAATACTTAGCAAATACTATTTTTGTTGTTTCTAGTTGCATACCACTTTGTGCTTTTAGGGAGTCTGTGATTCTCACCCTGGCTTTAGAGTATCAAATGCCACAAAAATGCCATGATTTAAAACACACATTCTAAAGATAACATTAATCTTAATGTATTTTACATCTTAAAATATTTAAGTGTACTACACAACATTTGAGAGGGAAAAGAGAGAGATTAAAAAAATGTGATTCTGATTCCAATCTTCCTCTCTCTTCTAGTTTAGTCTCTGCTTGTGACCTAATAGGCTTGGAAGTGAGGAGGACTTGGCCCTCATCTCCTATTTACCCACGTGTTGTTCTCTGTTATAGGTGAGCCCCTCCAGTGTCGAGTGCAAGCAGGGGGATGGGGAGACAGGGTGATGTTTCATCATGTAGGCCATGAGCCCAGGGCCCTCTGCTGTTTCTTTGGCTGATGGGCTGATAGTCATGAGCCATTGGAGCCGTCCCTACCTTTCCCTGAGGTGGGGGTTTGGGCTCTGGCTTGACCAGCTTCTCCCCACTCACTCCAGTCACCAGCCACCTCGCCCACAGCCTCTGTGGTGGGGCGCCAGCCATGGAGTGCAAGTGCGCAGCCTCCACTGAAGTACACGCACCCCACAGACAGTTCACAAGGTCTTGCTGTGCCAGGCGGTAGGAGTGAACTTTAGGGCCCCCAGCAGACCTTTTGTCAGCCTTACCATCTCTCGTCAGTTCTCATAAACTCTGCTCAGATGGGCAGAAATAGGCAAGGCTGCTGCCAAAGCAGAAGTCCAACTGGGGAACCGAACAGTCGTTTCCCAGTCTTGCATATACCTGTCTTTTTGAATGAATCTCCTGGAGGCCCTCCTACTTGACTTAGGGAGGGAGAAGCACCCTCCTTCCCACCCCCATGGGATCCTCCACTGTGAGCCCTGCTCTCCCCACACAGCCCGGGCCTCCTATTATTCGCTCCCCACAGCTCAGGAGTAGATGGTGATGAAGTACCACAGACTGGGTGGCTTAAACAACAGAAATTTATTTTTCCCCAGTCCTGGAGCCTGGGAGTCTGAGATCAGGAGTCAGCAAGGTGGTTTCTTTTTCCAGATTCCTTCACCAATCAGACTGGATTAAAACCTGCCCTAATGACTTCATTTTAATTTAATGATATCTTTAAAGGTCCTATCTCCAAACACAGTCACATTCTGAAGTACTAGGAGTTAGGACTTCAGCATATGAATTTTGAGGAGACACAGCTCAGCCCATAACAGTACACTAGGGTTGTTTCTGCTGGCCCCGGATGTCACTGATGCTTCTCTTTAGACAATCTGATATCTTTGGTTTGTTTCAGCTTTGAGATGCTTCACATTCTGAGCTGATAGGAAAAAAGCCCACTTAAAGTTCTATTCATTGGAGGTACAAATAGGTAACCCTGAATATTTTTGGGAATTTTACTTTGCCTGCATCATCCAAATAGTTGTGAAAGTATGAAATGTATAAGATAAGAAATCACGAGAGCACATGGCAGAAGGAGCTGAAAAAATGAAAGGAGAAATTATGAAACATAGGAAAACAACTGGAGAAAGGGATGGAAAGTGTCAGAAAAAAATGGAAAATGTCAAAAATCTATTTTGAGACCACCAAAGGAAACCTACACTGTGTTTCTACAAAGTGTTCTATGGGAATGAACAGGATGGTACAATCAGAAAACACTGAAGAGACTGTTATGAATTTAAGTAATGCCTGTAAATGCTACTGTTATTGCCTGTCAAAGACTTGGAAGTTAGTAGATTATTCCTACTGGCATTGCTGTTCTCATCCATTTTATGATTTATTTAACTATTGCTTTGGTCTTTTGGGGGGGACTCTTAACACCTCGAGATAATGTTTATTCAATTTGACAAATCGACCCATTATGCTACTATTTACTCTTGTCTCCAAAACTAATTGATGGCTTTTTAGCAATTTCTGAATTATAAGGACTGTTAATGTTCATTTGAATGAACAAGGCACTAAGAGCAGAAAGATCAGACAGGCAGTCGTACACAGCGAGTGAGTTAATGAAAGTTAGTTCAAGAAATCTGCTCCAGGATGGAGGCTGGTACCAAAAGTTTAGTTGCCTTAAACCCATGAAAGAAAAGAGCTAAGAGTAGTTTAGGGGAGCCCTTTCAACCCAATATGAGCAAAATTAAAAAAATAAATATTTGTTTTTATTTCAAAACCTCTTTTATTCTTGGTTCTTTGAATTCTTAGTTACAGCAACAGAGAAATGGATGCATGTGTGTGCTTCTTTGTGAGAGAAATAATGAAATATTGTATAGAAGGAAGATGTTAAATATTTTCCCAGAGTACTATTTTGTTTCATTTCTGAAATAACTGGCAGAGATATTAGCATACTTCTGGCAGTCATTCAACATGTGTTTGTTTGAATTGTACTTGGGTCCTTCACCCTAGTGGACCCCTCTTGTTTGCTTAGAGTATGACAGAAATGTATTTCTGTGTGTGTGTGTGTGTGTGTGTATACGCATGCTTCAGACAGGACCCATTCACTCTTTCATCCCTCCTCTGGATTATATTCCTATTTTCATAAGGAAAATGAGAACCTTATTTTAATTTGTAAAAATAATAAGTCTCACCAAATTAGCTGATGTTGGCTTTCTCACTGAGAATAGTCTTCCATATTAGGGCTGAATTTTATCCATTCTTTGTCTGAAAAGAAGCTATATTATTTGGTAGTATCAGGAATCATAAGATTTTTAGGTAAATTCAAGTGAAAGGAGGGTCATCATTAAGGTCACTTTTGGATTAATCCAATCCAAAAGTAGTAGTGAATGATAGAAAAGAAATTGGAGAGAGGTAAAAACATGCTGGAAAGATTTGGGGAATGCCAAAACTGTGAATATTTCATTTCAACTACCTTAAGGAGATTTATTTATCAGAATAACTAGTGAAGAATATATTGCTTATTTTTATAAATCTAGTGAGATTTGGATTGACAGTGGTATACCAGAAATCTCATATTCAACCCTTTGCATATTTTAAGGACTGTTGAAAAATATGGACCACAGTCTGTCTGAATCAGAAACATCTAAGACACTTGCTGAGTCTACTATTCCTGGTCCCTTGAGGGCTATAGTGACATTCAAAGACCTGAATTTGTAGAGGGCTTTCCAGATGGTTTTGATGCACATAGAAGTTTGAGAACAACTGTTTTGGGAAGTAACTCTGTTCACAGACAATTATTATTGATACCTGCTTGTCTATTAATCTCTTTTCCCCTTCTTTCTGTTGTACAATGGGTATAAGTTCACCAACTACCCATTTTGCTCCAGAGAGGTATTAGGTGATGAGCCTTTTATATGGGTAAGCCTATATAGCTCAGGAAATGTTTTTTATTGACTAAAAGTGATTTCATAATTTCACTACAATAGTATCTCTCCCATGTGTCTCTTAGTGTCAGATGGATGTGCTTCAGTTGACATAAACTGAGAAAGATGGTCTTTCTGAAGTGAGAAACAGGTGCTTTCATTATAAAACATGTTCACATTTTCACAATAAATTTCTCTGTAATGTAGTTCAGAATTTTCGCCTGTAGGATGAAACAACTTTGCTTAAACAAAAACATATTCTTTATGTCCTTATTTTATGAAAGGACAAACTGAGACATGAAGATACGCAGAGATTTTGCCCAGTTTGTGATCAAAACTCCAGTAACATGATTAGTCTTGTAAAAGAGAAAACATTTATTTTCTTATTTGCTGATTCATAAAAGTAATATGTAGCCTTTGTGGAACTTTTGAACTATAACAAAAAGTATAGAAAATCATCTTTAATTTCAAAACTCAGAGGAAAACTTTTTTTTTTTTAAAGATTTTATTTATTTATTTGAGAGAGAGAATGAGATAGAGAGAGAGAGCATGAGAGGGGGGAGGGTCAGAGGGAGAAGCAGGCTCCCCGCTGAGCAGGGAGCCCGATGCGGGACTCGATCCAGGGACTCCAGGATCATGACCTGAGCCAAAAGCAGTGGCTTAACCAACTGAGCCACCCAGGCGCCCCAGAGGAAAACATTTTTAACATTTTGGTGTCTTTCTCTTTTTCAAAAGCCATGTAACTATTGTTAATATTGTATATATAAATCTGTAGGCAATCCTGGACATTCGTTTATGGATAAATTCCCGGAAGTAGAGCTCTTGCCAAAAGAGATATTTTTAGGACTCTGGATACTAATTGCTATATTGTTTCACAGAAAAGTCGAGCTAATTGGTATTCTAACAGTTAAAAGGATAATCAGACTTAACTGTTCAAATTGTGTCTTTTTTTTAACTTGTAAGGACAACACTTTACATTTTTAGCAAGTTCATAAGTCTTCAGTGATTTAGTCTGAATTTTGTGACTTCTGCTTTACTCTTTGGAGCTGAAGTTACTGTAATCAGTGGATCGAATGAGGTAGTTATTGGACACCTTCCGTCTTGTCAGTGACTCTGCTAATTTCAGTGTCTAAAGTTATATCTATAATGCCCTGTCTCTAAAATGCTGTTTCTCTCAGGAGCTCTCCTGACTGTGATGATGGCAAGAGATGCACATAGCAGGGATGGCCTTATTGCCCTTCACAACAACTCATAAATTTTCCAATACCACCCTCTTATAACATTCTAGAATATAGCAGACATGTATAACCTTGAATTTCTCTATATACTTTTTCAATAGTGTTCTGTAGGGTAGTCTTTTTTCCTCTAGCTTTTCCTTGTCAGCAACTTGAGGACAAGAGAGCTTGTTGCTATCCCCTGCAGATCCTCAGTGTGGAATTTAGGACACTTCTGGCTTTCTTCTCAGACAGGTATCCAGATGCCATGATTTACTAAATTTACAAATGTTATGATGGATGCCCCAACTGTGGAATTAAAAAAAAAATGCAGTAATGTGAGAGAGATAGGCTGATGTATTAGTCTCCCAGGGCTGCCATAACAAAGTACCACAGACTGGGTGACTTAAAGAACAGAAATCTATTTTCTTTTTTTTTTTTCAGGCTGTTAGGATATCATTTTATTTCCCCCAGACTAGCAACTTGACAAACATAATTGTATTTGCACATGATACATTGTGATACTGTGATTTATAGTAAGAAATATTATAAATTAATATCTGGCACAGAGCTCCTAAAAATCCTGGAATTTCCTAAGTGAAGAAAGGGATAAAGATGTCTTTTGTTATGTTAATGAGGCGACTTTGGCCCACACTTAAGGTTAAGGGCTGGCTGCCAGTGGAGCCAACCATGTGATTAGAGAGGGTCAAAACTTTCAGTCCCACACCCCAACGCTGGGGAAGGTGAGAGGGGCTGGAGGTTGGGTTTAGTCACCAACAGCTACTGAGTTAATTGATCCCAGCTAATGAGTTAATCAGTCATGCCTTTTTTGGAGGCCTCCATGAAAATCTCAAAGGATGGGTTAGGAGAGCTTCCCTTTGGTGAATGCGTGGACATTCGGAGAGAGTGACACTCTCAGAGAGCATGGGAGATCCTCTCCCCATAGCTTGCCCTACGCAGCTCTTCCATCTGGCTGTTCCTGACTTACATCCTTTTATAACAAACCAGTAATCTAGTAAGTAAAATGTTTCTCTGAGTTCTATGAGCTGCTCTAGCAAATTAAGGAAACTCAAGGACAAGATCATGGAAACCTCTGATTTATAGCCAGTTGGTCGGCAGCGCAGGTAACCTGAGCTTACGACTGATGTCTGAAGTGTCTGCGTACATGTGGTGGAGGACAGCCTTGTTGCACTGAGCCTTTCATCTGTGAAATCTGATACTATCTCTCTCCAGGTAGGTGGGGGTCAGACTTGAGTTGACTTCTTGGACACCCTGCTGGTGTCACAGAATTGCATAGTTGTACGTGTGGGGACTCCTCCCAACCAATGCCACACAGTGGAATTGGTCTCAGAACACCAAAACGATGGGTACTCAGTAAATTTTTATTGAATCAACGCATGCATGATATTTGAACATTTCTTATTACTTAGGTCTTCATTGAAGTGAAATTTAATTTGGATTCTGAGAAGCATAAAGTCAAATAAAAATGCCTTTCGACTCTGTAGCAAAGGGGAAGGTTGCTTTGATTGTGAAAATCCAGAAAGATGTTCTGGAGCCTCTGAGTTCAACATTGATATAATTTTTAATGCTGAGGAAAAGAAAGGTCTTTGACAGCCATTCTCAAGTATTTTGGCCTAGGAGGGTGCCTGGGTGGCTCAGTCGTTAAGTGTCTGCCTTTGGCTCCTGTCATGATCCCAGGGTCCTGGGATCGAGCCCCGCATCGGGCTCCCTGCTTAGCGGGAAGCCTTCTTCTCCCTCTCCCACTCCCTCTGCTTGTGTTCCTGCTCTCGCTATCTCTCTCTCTGTCAAATAAATAAATAAAATCCTTAAAAAAAAAGAGAATTTTGGTCTAGGACTCCTTACACTCTTTGACATTATTGAGGACGCTTTAAAGAGCTTTTGCTTATGTGGACTGTATCAATTCATATTTATCATATTAGAAATTAAAATTGAGAAATTAAATACTATTTATTGTCCAAAACAATAAAAGTAAGGCTATTGTGAGTTGATATAAATAGCATATTTTTACAGAAAATAATTGTACTTTCCAACAGAAACAAAAATTTGGTGAGTAGAGTGGTGGTGTTTGACATTTTTACAAATCTCTTTAATGTCTTTCTTAACAGAAAACAGGTGGGTTCATATACCTGCTTTTGCATCATTCTGTTGCAAAATTTGCAATGGGTGCTTGTAAGAGAATGAGAGTGAAAAAGGCAAATCACGTTTTAGTGTGATGATGAAAATACGTTTGAGGATGTGGACCTCCTGAAAGAACCCTGGGGACTCCCAAAGGCCCCCAGCCCACACTGTGAGGTTACTTGACAAAAACAGAATTTGACTAGTGTTAACTACCCTGTAAGTGCCTTTCTCAAATTTAGAGCCCTCTAACTGGGAATGTTAGTTAAGCTTTGACCTGGATTGACAGGTAGGGTTCCAGGAATAGTCTGGCAGTGTTGCTGAAATACGGGTATAGGATCTAGAGTCTCGAGAAATTCTTTTCACTTTAATATGATCTTCCTACTGTGATGTGATAGACTTAATTGCATATCTCAGTCGGTCAGCCAGATGTGATATTTCCGTAGTAAGGTTGCAATAAATAATCCCCAGATCAGAGTGATGGGAAATGATCTCTTCCTTGTAGATGGTATCATTTCAATGGAAAGGGGAATGCATTCTGCCCATATGCTGAACATGTCATCGTCTCTATTCTAGGTGATCTCTAATTTGATTTGCGCCCAGCCTAATAAGTTGTTTTTATCATGTTCAGTTTTAAAGTACTGATTTATTGCTTTTTAAATTAAGAATTTACAAAAGTGACTATCTTCTCTCACTTCAGAAAGCCTTGACTCCTTTTTGGGACATTCTTCCATGTGAACACAAATGAGTGTATTTGCCCCAAAGGAGATTCTTATGTGCTCCCCTGTGATAACCCTCACAAGCTGTAGCAACAGTACAAGAGAACATTCACGTTGCCTGATGAATTTTAAGACAAGCTAACTCTCTACTGAACATCAGGCACTTTCCTATACAAATGCATTATATGTTGAAAGCCTAGATAATCAGGAATTCTGGGATGATTTTACTTTGAGGAGGGTGGTATCTGTCTAGTAGCACAATTGTGTGTTTTCTCCCATGGTAAATAATACACTGAAATCTTTTTCAGCTCCGAATACATTTTAAAAATTTCATTCCATGTTCACAAGAGGGCGCTAATTCATATTCATGCCTAAAGTGGTAACAGAATAAATTTATTGAAATCTCTTATCGTCATGGTCAGACTGGAGAAATCTTGGTCACAAGAACAACTGCTAATGAGCTTCCTTTTCTTTTAGCAGAATAATTTCAAATTTTACAGATCTTAGGTTGAAAAAATGCAACATTATCACATACTTGTCAGGTAAATGGCAAACTGTTTTGAGGGGAAAATTAATTTAGGGAGTAAAGATTTTGTTTTTTTGTTCAGTTTAATTCTTGTTCATTTTTTTATTGTATTGTTTGACATGACGGTAAATAACGAGTATCGGTACTTACCCGCGATCTATAAATATAAACCTATACATACAAGTATTTAAATAAATGCCAAGATGTATGGGTTTAAGCCTTGTGCATATTCTTAGGTGAGTCCATATTTCTGTTTTCTTTATTGCGGTAAAACCAAGCTCCTTAGCTAAAGCCAGTTCTCATTTTGTCCCTGATTGCCGAAGAAGGACATATTTATTGTAGAAACCTCAGGAAGTATAAGGAAAAAATTTAAAAGGAAACAAGAATTATTCATAATTTCACAACATGATTAATCATAGTTGATATTTTGGTTTATTTCCTTCTACTCATTTCATATATGATTGTGATAATGCTATATATATGAATATATAAAAATAGTTTTGTGTGCTACTTTGAAAAACTTAATGTTGTATCAGTTATTTTCAAGGGTCGTTTAAATTGTTTCAGATGCAATTTTAATGACTGTCCAGTATTCCATTTGAATTATTATCCTATTAATAAACATATATACGCTTTTTTCTACTGTAAATAATTGTGTGATATCTTTGTTCATAAATCTTTGACAATACATCTGATGATTTCCTTAACAGATTCCTACCAGTAGAATTCCTAGGTGGAAGAATATGATCATTTTTAAGGCCTTTGACATATACTGCTAAATTTCTTTCTAGAAAGGTTTTTACCAATTTATACAATAGGAGAGTATCTGATACTCATAAACTACCCTCATTGATGTTGAATATTTTAATTTTAAAAAATAATAGCTAATTTGATAGCTGTAAATGTTAGTTAATGGTTAATATAATTAGGATTTCCTTGATTGCTAGAGAAATTAACTGTTTTCTGTGTTCATTAACCATTTTTGTTTCTTTTTCTCGGAATTATCTTTTCATGACTTTTGTCCATTTTCCTACGTGGTGTGCAAGATTTTCTTATCTTCACCTGCTGTGTTTGGAGTATTTCCTAGTTTGTACTTCGCTACTTAATTACTTAAACACATACACACTAGAGCAGTTTTAAGGTTTGATACGTTTAAATCTGTTGAATACCTGTGTGGGTTCTGTCACTGATTTTCTTTTAATGTATAGAATATTCAGATAATTCTTTGTCAACATATTTTTTATGGTAGGGAAAGGTTTTCGGAGGCTGTGACATATATTTTAGCTTTATTTAGTAAAAGATTCACAGGAGAAACAAGCAGCTGAAATATTAAATATTGAGAAAGGGGAAAAAACCCTAATTTATTATTATATGAATTTGGGAATAGATTAGGATTTTACTTGAATTTTAAGAAGATTTTGCTCCATATTGCATCACAGTCTCTTCTGGGAAGCTAATAAAAGCATTTATTATAGTCTTCCCCATTTTTCTTGTATTATAGGAGGATGATTCCACCTCAGGGCCATTTTTCATTTCACAACTTCTTTGTAAAGTGTTGCTTACCCGTCTTCTAAAGGTGTTGAGTCACCAGTAACTTTAGTGAGTTACTTGTCACTAAGATTTTTGTTGTTTACTCAGGCACAGTGCCTGGAATGTAATAAGTGCTTGGAGGCACTTTGTTGAGTGAATGAATAAATGAATGGCTTCGTATTTTTTAGTTTTTCAGAGTAAATTAATCGTCTTATCTCTTTAGGTGTACTTATTTAGATTGCACTCGATTTTTTTTGTTCTATTGAGTTTAACTTCTTTTCCCCTCAGATTAAAGAGGTGCCTCATTTTTTCAAGCTTTAGACATACCAGATAACAGACATAAGGGCCTACCTCCTCTTTGGTTCCATTTCCAAGAAATGTGCCTCTGGAGAATGAGTCCCTTTCTCTCTCACTCTCTGTCTCTCCCTCCAGTTTGCCAAGATAACCCGACTTGCCAGATGACCAAATGTTGTGGGGTAATGTCCTGGAATCCAGCTCTGCTTTACCATATTACTCAGCATTTCTCTTCTGGCTGGATTAGCCTCCCCCTTCCATCCTCATCACAATGAGCAACAAGGCCTGCAGTTTTAGGATTATTTTCTCCGGTACATACTTTCTCATGACAAAGATCTGAACTTCTCCCCTCACAGGATTTTCTTCCCAGGCCCTTTCCTTCATCTCCCAGCTCAGTTCAGATCTTGGTCATCTCTCCTTGGATAGAACCCATGGCAAGCTGGCAAGACAGCCCAAACTCCATTTAGCAGAGTTCTTCTATGACAACTCACTACTGTTCTCTCCTGTAAGAAACCCACCTCGCTGGGGTGTTATGGAGCTGGTTGTCCACTGTCACTCTCTCATCCAAGGCCCCTTTTCTCACTAAGGTTTCATTTCCCTCTTAGGGTTGCCAGACTTAGCAAATAAAAACACAAGATGCTCTGTTAAATTTGAATTTCAGATAAACAAGATTACTTTTTTTCTGTATAAGTATGTTCCATGCAATATTTGGGATATACTTATACTCCAAAATAAGTTAAAAGGGTGTCCTATGTTTTATGTGGCAATCCTGCCCTCTTCCTGGGGCTCATTTCATGGCTCCTTTTACCTCTCCTTCTGGGTCAGGTGGAGCTCTGCCCCACTCACCAGACCTCCTATTTGAAATCCTCTCAACCAGGTCCCCACCCTGGCTTGCCTTGACCTCTTCCCTGCACACTTGGGGTTGTTAATTCTTTACATAATGTGCATACATTTTTTCAGTTTACTCTGTGTTACTGTCTGACTCACTTACATCTTAGTTGATGCTGTTGTGGTCGGGCTAGATGGCAGGCCACCTGAGAGCAGAAACCCCACTCACTCATACCCGAAACTCACTCCTTCCTCAGCATCACCTCCCTCGTCAACCGGCCTCAACTGTTTCCAATTCCAAAAGCTGGTAGTGGAACCAAGACTCAGGATGCTAAGCTCTTCCTAGTGCAGCCCATAGAAGTCACAACCCTCTATTACCCTCCTAGAAGATTTCCTTATGAGGCAGGTGTTAATTTCTGGTCCCTGGGAAACTCTGAAGAAGACTTTATTGGGTGTGTAGAGCAGATAGCAGCAGATACAGCTTAAGGACTGGTTCTGCCTCCCAGTGCTGTTCTTCTTTCTAACAGAACTAGATTTCAGATGCATTCATTTCACTTATCTGCATCTAGAAAGTATTAATAGCTCTTTTTCTTTCTCTAACACAGCGTGTTCTCTAGCAATCAGCATACTGGTGTGTTCCCAATCCTGCTGTGTCCTGCCTTTACACCAAAAAAGAGAAAATCTTTTTTAAATTACTCTTTTTGAAGTGCAGAGGCATTAACATTCTATTATTATTTCTTTTCTTCTCTTAGGCTCTTAGCACAAGGTCACGTAAGAGGGTCTATGGTAGAACAGAAGAGAATCTGGTTGTGTTTCCGTGGGCAAGTGCTGCACGATCATCATTTTGTGGTCCTCTAACTTGTATCCAGTGAGTCCAGATGATGCAGTTTCCAGCATTGGAGCCTTTTGTTTCTCAGCATGATGGGATGATGGAGCTTTTCGTGCATCTCGGTGGGAACATTCGATTCATGTTTCTTTTAGCTCTGGCAGCAAAAATTACTGATCAGGATTTTTTTCCCTCACAGTGGTAACAACTTGCTGTTAGCACGGTTCTAAAGCTCTACCCCTGTGTTGACGTTGGGGTTTCAAGTTCTTTCTCACTTTCTGGATGGGTTTATGTTTGTGCATGTGTATAGCTGCTATGGAGCTAATTGCCCTGCACGCTTGTCCAGAGCCTCACATGTGTGACTGCCGTGGCCAGGCAGCGTCTCTCTATGACGCACTCTCGCCATCTTTGTTGATTTTAAAACAGTGTGTGAGGGAAGCTTCAGAAACCTGCATGACTAAACCTCCCCACCAAGGTGCAGGTGGTCCGATGGGCTAGATGACCTCCCAGGCCCCTGCTAAGTCTGGGATTCTTGGGGGTACATCACGAAAGAAATATGGGAGATGGTGGGGTTTGCAGGCAGCCTTGATCATTCTAAGTATTAGGAGAGTCTAATTAAGAGTGCCTGTTTATTCCCATCTCATGAGACCCTGATGACCTTGTGGAATTACAAGAACAGGGTTGAACATCTGGTTCTAATGTTGTGTATGTTGAGGTGTCTTATTCAACAATTGTATACACCTCAGCAGAGAATATTACATTTTCTAGAAATATCACAAATGGGATTCAGGAAAAAGCAAAAATGGGACAGAAAGGAGTTTGTTTTCATTCAGTTACTGATCAGACAATTGTTGAGTATACCCTTGGCCGGGCGCTGTATTGGTTGCTGTCCCTCTAGCTTTAGGGAGTTCAAGGTTTAAAAAGGAGATACACATGAAAAAATTAATCAGAGTACATTGTAGCAAAGGCTGACTAGAAATATTTACAGAGTATCAAATGAGTCCTGAAGGGTCAGTGTAAGACAATCACTTAATGCATGGGGACCATTTGGTTTTTAAAAGTTGGTGACATTTAAATTAAACCTTGATGGACATGAAGGAGTTCAGCAGGTTGTCCTAGAGAACATTCAAGGTAGCAGGAGGGATACGAATGAAGACACAGGGACAGGTGAGGTGTTTAGAGTTATCCGGTGGCAACAAGAAAGCCATAAAGGGACATCATCAGTTCTGAATTATGGAAACAAAACTCAGAATGTAGGAGGCGCTTGGGTGGCTCAGTCGGTTAAGCGTCTTCCTTCGGCTCGGGTCATGATCCCAGGGTCCTGGGATGGAGCCCCATGTCAGGCTCCCTGCTCGGTGGGGAGTCTGCTCCTCCCTCTCCCTCTGCCCCCTGCCAGTGCTCTCTCTCTCTCTCTCTCAAATAAATAAATAAAATCTTTTTTTTTTTTAAAGATTTTATTTATTTATTTGACAGATAGAGAGCACAAGTAAGCAGAGTGGCAGGCAGAGGGAGAGGGAGAAGCAGGCTCTCCGCCAAGCAGGGAGCCGGACGTGGGGCTCGATCCCAAGACCCCAGGATCATGACCCGAGCCGAAGGCAGCCGCTTAACCAACAGAGCCACCCAGGTGCCCCAATAAATAAAATCTTTAAAAAAAACCTCAGAATGTAGGAAACCTAATTGTGGCGATGATAAAAGCACATGATAGAGGCAGTGGCAGTGGAAAAGAGAAGAAGATGTAAATTTGAGACAGCTTTGGTTGAGAGGAAGGGGGGCTGAAGTGTGTGGGCTACTAGCTTTACTGAAAAGGAAAATAGGCTACCTGAAGTGGATTATGGTTAATGGTTATTGTTTTATTTTAAGAATCTACCTTAAGATTTAAATTTTCTAAACTTTGCTGAAGAATATATATGACAATGGTTGGATAAATGTATATTCACACTACCGCTGATACTACTCTCATAACTTCAACCTGGAGAGTAGTTGTCAGTATTGGTTTTACTTTGTTGTTCTTTGTTTTTTTCTTTTTTGCAAAGAGATCATTTTTAGGGCAGGTAGAACTTTCTGGTGTCTCTGTTGCCTGATGGGTGTAAAGAATACTGGCGTGTGTCTGACAACTTATGCCTTGCTTTATCTGCATTTTTCAGGCTCACAGCTCTATGCTTATGCTTTTAAGGATATAACAAGATATAAAGATTCATACTTAATCTCTGAACTGTTGTAATACCTAAATGTATTTTGTCCAACTTATATTTATAATATATTTATTTAAGGTTTCTATTTTTCTTTCTATATGAATTAGCCTTTTCTGATATCTTTTCACATTGGTATCATCTGTCTCTTAAAAGTCAGATATAAGGAAGTTATTTTGATTCTAACTTTACATGGAGTATTCCTGACATATAATTCTTACTAGCTTTCTTTTCTGAAATGACGAGTATCTTTGAAAGTTACTGAAATGCAGAATGTAGGATAGGAGACCAAGAAGTCAATATTTAATGGGTATTTGGATTAGCATCAAAACCTTCATCTTCAAGAAATAAAAACTCCTATGATTTTAGAGAATGACAGGGTCTTTCTGGTCTTCACTCCCCTACACATAAACATTATAAAAATAAGAAGGGCAGAAACTGTTTCAATTTTTCTTGATAATAGAACCCAAAACATTAGCTATGGTGAATAATGTGGGATGATGATTTGACATTTAATTGGAACAGAATTCATGTGTGGATGGACAAAGGGAACCTTTAAGGAACTGACTTGAGAATAGGTTTCTTTCTGACTGGAAGGTGCTCACACGTCTCAGAATTATAAGAATGTTACCAATAAGAACTTCTCAGAAGGGAAAGCAGTGGAGATATGGTCTAGTGCTTGGGGTAATAAATGCTCAAAGAGAATGAATACAGAACTGAAACAAAAACTGATTTAAAAAATCAGGAAAATAAACATCCCAACTTTGGGACGTTACCTGGGAGATCCTCTACAAATACATTCATTAACTTTTCTGCATCTTCAGGCTCTCAACTATATGATCTTAATTATCTAGCATTACTGCCTAACACCTTATTGAGGTGGTGGCATTTAAATTTCACCTCTCCTCCATCTACCTACTTTTCTTGATTCTATTCATTAAACTGGAAAAACTTGGACTGGGACACTTGGTATAGAAGAAAGAAAACTGTAATTTTGCCCCTAGCTGTCCTTCTGTCAGCAGACTTATAATTGTATTCCCTTGGTCTCAAAGGGCAGTCATCAATGGAGTGGTGAGAAATGAGTCTAAGACATTGAAAACTAATCCCAAGCACATGCTTTTTGATAGGTGGCTGGTGCTTGGTCTTTTCTGGATAAAGAATTGTCACTTCTTAATTGCAGACGTGAGTTGTGCTCATCCAACACGGGAAAGCTCTTTTAAAGGTGGTTCCCTTAAGTCCCAATTGGTTACTTGGTTCACTTGCCTTAGAAAATTCAGAAGCAGTCATAAATCCATGCCATGCTTTTTAGATAGGCAAGGAACCTTTTTCTGGTCCATAAAACTTTTAGCATTGTGATCCCTCTAGTGAACAAGAAAGGTCATTAAAGTAGTAAAGCCCATTTATTGTATAGATGAAAAAGTGAAGCAAAATGGGTTATTTCTTTTTTTTTTTTTTTAAGATTTTATTTATTTGACAGAGAGAGATAGCGAGAGCAGGAACACAAGCAGGGGGAGTGGGAGAGCGAGAAGCAGGCTTCCTGCCGAGCAGGGAGCCCGATGTGGGACTCGATCCCAGGACCCTGGGATCATGACCTGAGCCGAAGGCAGACGCTTAACGACTGAGCCACCAGGTGCCCAGAATGGGTTATTTCTATGTTTAATTAAAATCCATATTGATCCCTTATTTCTGTCATGACTGGTCTGAATTTTTTAATGTTAGGTAAGTAGGTGCTTCTAAACTTGAGAGTTGAGCTGCCATATGGATTTGGACCAGCTGACGTGGGAGGCTGCAGTGGGAAGACTGGGCTTTTCTGCTCCTTCTTGAATCCTCGAAAGGGTGTATTCTGTCATCTCTTTGGCACCATCCAAAATCCCTGTTCTAATCTGCCCTCCAACTGCAGTTTCAACTGGAGGAAAAAAGTAACACGTTTACTCAAAAACCATCTTTTTATCTATTTCACAGTAACACAATCCCTCCTCTGGTTTCAGTTATTATTGTAATTGGCAATACTAATAATGTTTTTCAGGGTTTTCTGTGGGGCGGGTTTGCTGCCTATTTTTGTACAGCTCGCAAGCTAAGAATCACTTTTACATTTTTAAATGGTTGAAAAAATCAAAATAACAATATTTTGTGACACGTGAAAATGACGTGGAGTTCAAATTTTTGCATCCAGAAGTGAAGCTGTGGAGCAGAGCCACCCCCATCTGTTTGCGTATTGTCGGAGGCGGCCCTCATGCTACACCAGCAGAGTGGAGTAGTTGCTGTAAACACTATCTTACCGCCAGCCCTAAAATATTTACCATCTGGTCCTGCACAGAAAAACTTTGCCAACCTCTATACCACATACTCTGCATATGCTGGCTCACTTAATCCTTCTAACAGTGCTACTCGGTATGTGCCTTTATTGTTCCCTTTCTACAAATGAATAAACTGAGGCTTGAAAGGATGTGAGTTGACCAGAATGACGGAGCTGAGAGAGTAACCCATGTCTGTCTGATGTGGAAGGGCTAGCCCTTTGTCATACACTCAGTGCCCCGATTGATGGCTAACAACTCAGTCCTTTTCTATAACCATGTTTCTCTCTTTGCACTGCTTCTTGATTCTCTCCATCTTCAGTAAATTGAAAAGTCAATGAATGCACACTTAAAACTAATGCACAGAGATCTGAGCATAATATAGATCACAATTTTTAAAAAATATTTTATTTATTTATTCGAGAGAGAGAGAGCAGGGGGAGGAGCCGGGGGAGGGACAAACAGACAGCACACTGAATGTGGAGTCTGACGAGGAGCATGATCCCAGGACCTTGAGATCATGACCTGAGCTGAAACCAAGAGTTGGACGCTTAACTGACTGAGCCACCCAGGTGCCCCTCTAGATCATAGTTTGATAAATCTTTTCCATAATTGAACAAGGAATCCATCAAACTGTGCAGTTGACTGAGACTTTGCACGAATATATGTCAGAATAAAAACTTTCCTCCTCATTTTCTCGGTACATATCTGATGAACTTTCTGAGTAAATGCTGAGCAAACAAACTGATGTGAGTATAGGCTAGAACCAAAAGAGCAGTTGAACCACAGGAGGAGTAGATCATTAGTAAAAGTAGTGCTTTGAATTTGATGCCTGTGACTTGAGCTTTTTAAATTGAGCCGTGATTGTAATCATTTGGGTTTCTCTATTTTTGATGGTAGTGCTTAGCTAAAAACAAACATTAGACAAATCACAGTTCACCTGTCATGGGCACATGGAGGGAGAGAGTGTTTGAGAAACACTATCTGAATTTATAATTCAACTTGTGTGCAGAGTTGTTTGTCGTGTAGAAAAATGCAACAGTTAAAGTCATTATATTATATATTTTAAATTGGAACATCTCAAGATGATCATCAAACAGTGCAAAGGAACATCTGAGGCCATTGAATACCTGTATTTGAGTGATGTAAATATCTCTGTATACATACTCTTAAGCCATATGTTCCATATGTTAAAATATCTTCAAAGAAACTGAATAGTACCTCTATCCATTGACTCATTTCCTTTTGACTTTCAAAGCTTTCAATTAGTGAACAAAGAAAATGGTTCATAAAATTACTTCAATGTTTTTTTCTTAATGTATCTTTAAATTTGTAGGAAAATTAAAGCCAAGGTGCTGGCACTACTCATATGGGGCATCTGTCTTAAAGTTAAGTCTCCTTTGTTTGGAAGGCGCAGAAATATCACTAGCTCGAATGAAAAGGGGAAATTTATAGTAAGCATGGATATGTTTCAGGGCTATCTCATGGAATCCAAAGACCATGTGAAGGGGCATCACAAAGGACTGGGCAGGGCGAGAAATGTCTGAAGGCGGGTGGCTGTGTTTTGGTCTCATTCTCACTCTGTTGGGCCATATCGTCTCTTGTTTCAGATTCTTCCTAGTGGCTACTTTAGGCTTCTCTTTCTGCAGACCAGTCTTTTCTGCTTCTCCATTCACATTTTGGAATATGACCTTTTCACAGCCACCAGAGACTAACCAATGTTCCAGTTCCAGTTCCTAGGAGACAGAATCTGTTTGACTTAGCCTGGCTGTGGGGCCAGTCAGCTGTGGCCAGGGATCTAGGTCTCATAGTTTAAACATGACCATCAGCGTCCATTCTTGGGTTGAGGAGAATTTTCAGGAAAAAGAAGTGGCAAACTAGGCAGAGTCTCAGAAGTATATCTACTACTTATCCCAGTTGCCCATGTCAGACCAAAAATGAATGGACTACTTACTTATTACCTTTACTATTTTTTGCTTAACTCTGAAGGGCTTGCTGAGATTATATTTGTGTATGTTTTTGTATGTTTTGTGTATTTTCTACAAGTGCTGGAGTCTGCTGGGATGTTGGGCTGTTTGAAGCTGACTGTTGGAAAGGCTCACTGATTGCTGTTCTTGCTCACATCTACCACTAGGCTTCTGAGGGCAATCTGCCTCTGTCTGGCTGACTCCAACTCTGCATAGCATGATCTGATCTTCCAGCTTCACTAGTGGGAAATTGTTAGTGTATCCCTTCCTCCCTGGAGAGTTTTGAAAGATGAGGTATCTCTATTTTTATCCCACTTTTTAAAGGTGACAAAAAGGGTCAAATATTTCGAGGTGCCATTGCTCTCCAGTGGCTCTGAAGAGCTTTTGTTCTTGACAACCATGGCAGCTCCTAGGTCCTACTATTGGAGATGATTTCCAGCAGCCTGTGTTGGACCTCTGATGCTCAGTTCAGGTCCTCACTTACCCTACTACGTAGCAGGCAACATGTTGTGTGTTGGGGATAGAGACACACAAAGAGTTGATTTTCACCATTAATTATAGAGATTTAAAAATATACAGGGTCCCAAGGAACACCAAGGAAGGGCATTCAGATGAATATCTGGGTCTAAAGTGAGGTTTCTTATAAAAGTCATGTTAAAGAAGCAAGCCTGTGCCTCATACCTAACTGCTTTCTCAATTTCAGTTTCTCCCTGTTCTGGAGAACACTGCTGTCAAATCAGAACCATGTGTATGTGTGGGTCTGTTTCTGGGTCCTGTGCATTCATCTGTCTCTGCTTGTGTCCATATTGTCTTAAGTATTGCAACTTTATAGCAAGTTTGCTGTCAAGTAATGGAAGTCTTTCTTTCAGCTTTCTTCTTCCTGGTCTTTCTCCTTTCTCATGTTCCTCCTCCTTCAGGATTGTTCTGGCTCTTCATTTGCATATCAGTTTTAGAGTCAGCCTTTCCACCAAGAATTCTAGTAGGATTTTGATTGGGATTGCTTTGAATCTGTAACTCAATTTTGAAGAACCTGTGTCTTTACAACATGGAGTCTTCCAATTCATTTAGGTCTTTTAAAAAATTGTTTTCAATAAAGTTATGTGATTTTTAGCAGTAGGTTCTTGGGTATATCTCATTAGATTTATTCTTGGATATTTGATGGGTTTCAATATTATTTTAAATGGTATTTTTGTTAAACTTTATTTTTTATTTGTTTTATAGACATAAAACTCATTATTTTGTATTTTGATCTATAGTGACTTTGATACATTCACTCATTAATTCTGTTTCTACATAGAGTCTTTTGGATTTTCCACAGCCACAGGAGATGTCTTCAGCCCAACCAGGACACGCAGCCAGTCTCTGCATGGATTTAGGGTTTGACCAGAGCTTTGAATTTGAGCTTGTTCCACTTAACCAGCCTCTCAAGCAAGGCATCACGAAGTCTGCTTAAAAATAGAGTGGGAGTAGGGTAGAGGAGAGAGGGAGAGGGTATGAATCTAGGAAGAAGAAAGACAAATTAATACTTCAGTAATTATTGTGCCCTGCAGGTATTAGCCCCTTGGAGAGTAAAATACTGTCCTCTCCTAAGACATATAGGTTAAGCTTATGAATCATTTTCTGCCAGGACATTTCTCTAAAACACATCAGTTTGTGTCTTTTAAATAACTAAAGATTTTCACTGGCAATACAAAATTATAAATTCTGCAGTCCAAGCAGTACACTTTCTAAAGCTGACAAAAACAGCTTTTCTTTCAGGAGGCTTGAAGCTCGGGGTGTGCAGTCAGAGCCCACCAGTGGCAGGATATTCAGAAAAGAATGATCAGGTTGCCCAGCTCCAGAGAGAGAAGAAGCCTGCAAGGCCCCGTCCCTCCACTCAGAACAGTCTGGAAGCCACACGTCACTCCCCCAGAACTCCATGAAGCCAGGGCTCACGTCGATCTGATCACTGCGGAATTCCCAGCCCCTAGCAAAGTGTAGGGCATGGCAGGTGCTCCAGCAATGTTTATTAAGTGAATGATCACGGTGAAGAACAATGAGTATCTTGTGTGTGAATCACTCAGAGCTACAATATTATTTTATCCCCAGGTGGGAGGCAAGATGGTGGGTTTTCTATTTGTCATCATTTCATATCTATCCCAGAGCAGCAAGACAGTCTGGACTGTCGGAACATCATAATCCACTCCCTATTTCTTAATTTAGTACATATCAGAAGTTTAAGGATTTCTCAGAGCCATAGAAGACCTCTCTTAAGAGAAAACCAGTGGGGAAAACTAATTAGAATATAGTGAAACTCAAATATCCCAGCTCTATTTGTGACTGTGCAGAGTTAAATGAACAGAGTTCTCAGCCCCAGCACCTCAACCAAGGTGATGCTTCTTTGGTGAGAAGCACTTGGTGTGAAAGTTGTTTCAGTAACATTATTTGAATATCAGAGGTATATCTATCATTAATATTGATCAACTGGACTGTAACTCTGATTTCTTTTATGATACAGAGAAATGTGCCAGCGCAAAAAGTTTCCCTTGGAAAAGATAAATACTATAGCTTCATAATGTGGAATAAAGCAGGTTTCTTTTTTTAAAATTTTAATTCCAGTATAATTAACATACAGTGTTATATTAGTTTCAGGTATACAGAGTCGGTTTCTTAATATTTATTATCAAAGTCCTATTTAGGGCCAAGAGGCAGGGGAAATGAGGAGTTGGTTTTTAATGGTGATAGGCTCAGTATGGGAAGATGAAAAATTTCTGGAGACGGATAGTGGTGACAGTTGCATGACAATGTGAATGTCCTTACAGCCACTGAATTGTACACTTAAAATGGTAAGGTGTGCCTGGGTGGCTCAGTCGGTTGAGCGTCTGACTCTTGGTTTTGGTGCAGGTGGTGATCTCAGGGTTGTGAGATTGAGCCCCGCATCAGGCTCCCCGCTCAGCTGGGAGTCTGCTTGAGACACCCTCCCTCTGCCCCTCCCCACCATTCGTGTGCATTCTCTCTCTCTCTCTCAAATACATAAATCTTTAAAAAATAAAAAAAATTTTTTAAATGGTTAAGATGGTAAATTTTATGTTGTGTATCTTTTGCCACAATGAAAACATCCTATTTCGTGAGTTTTTGGAGGTGCCATATTTCAAGGCAGTTAATACTGCTCCTGTAGCAAGATGGGCAGTAAGGGAGTTCTTGGTAGCTGATGTAGACTTAAGTCCTAGATGATTCATGGCTAGTGACCTCTCTCATAGGTCATCTCTGGAGCGGTCACTGCATTCAGGGACCCACTCTCTCCACCCCCTCCCCCAACCCCAGCAAGTGTTGGCATTGTGGTAAATAACAGCTCTCTCTCTCTAGACAGAACAGTTACAGGAACAGCATCCTTGTACCATTTTTAGCTGAACACATTTATTCCTTTTTCTGTCCCCAAATGGGAGACCTTCTCTGTACTGTCAAACCATGCGCTGAGCTTTCTGAAAGACTGTCAGCACCAGGAGATGTGCTTTCCACTTGTAGCTTGTCAGATCATTTGGGAATCTTCTGCACGTAAAGTGGCATGTCTGAGGAAAAAAAGGCCTCCTATTCAAAATAAGTTTTGGTCTGATTGTCACATGTAGTTTTTATCTTGAGGAGATTTTATCTCTGGCATTTAATTTTGGGATATTCTGAGGCCCTTTTGATTCACTGAAGGGGTTTTAAAAATGGAAATTGGATTGTAATTTCTGACCTTACGAATGATTTGGTTTTTTGTTAATTAAAAATTAAAAAGAAAAACTCATAAGTACAGTATTTAAAGTTAGGTATCCTAAAACTGGGAACAATCACTAAACTTAGCGTTGGATTTAAGTCATTTCCTCAGTGACTGTGGATACAGGTTTGTAGTGGTTTATAGGTAGAATGAAGTAAAAAAGCAATAAATATTAATGGCACTGATAAACCTTCTCTATACTTTAAGAAAAGGGAAATAAACAATAAAGATGACTAGAACAAAGCTTTTAACTTGATTTTCTTGCAAAGCCTTCATTAGAAACATCAAGTTCATTTGGCCTGACCAATGACCATGGTTTTCCCACTTTACAAGTTGTTTTGTTCTACTTGTTGTGGTGGTGTTTTTTTCTCTGTTTGTTTTTTGTTTTTTATTTTTGGTAGCAGAATTGAGTCCAACTTAACATATAATTGTGACAGTGAAGCTCTTAAATTCAGAATTTTCTTTCTGCCTGAATATCTGATTCAGAGTGGCAGCTGATAGTTATAATTTCCCTTGCTTAGAAATGGTTAAGTGGATAGCTTCCATTTTCAGGGCACTGGAATTATTGAAAAACATTTTTTTTAAGGAACTTCTGGATTATTCCAGAGGTCACTAGGAAGTGTGAATAGTCTTACAAGAGCCTCACACTTGGGTGAGTTTGCGCCATATGCATCCTCTCTCCCCTTTAGTTTATTCAGCAGTAAATTTCCAGTATGAGTCACTAGATAACCGAAGAAGTATATTATTCCAATAATTTTAAAATTCATGAAAGAAATAGGACATTTTGGTATAGGAAATAGTGCAGCTATTACTCGCTTGCATTTATATCCCATTTGGAGTTTACAGAGGGATTGCATGTATATCAGCTCACTGATTCTTAAAATTAATCTGTGAGCAAGTGCCTACTGCATGCTGAGCCCTCCTAGGCATCAGAGGACGTAGAAAAGAAGACAGAGAGATAGCTTTCACCCTTGTAAAACCTATCCTTGCTTTTCGTGGAGAGCGAGTTGCATGGGGGGGGAGAGGGCGAGAGGAAGCCCAGACCAAGCTGGGGTAGCTGTGCTTGTGTATAGTAGTTGGGGTGTCAGTCTCGTGTACCCAGTCTACTGCTGGTTCTGCTCTCAGTCTTCAAAAATACCCAGGATTTGGTGAGATTTGGCTAACTTGTGGGGATTAATGATACTGTCCCCCAAATACAAAAAGTAGGGTATAAAATTATCAAGTGAGTGGTTTGGTGGTTCAATTAATTTTTTTTCCGATTAGAAAATTAAGTGGACATTCTAATGGCAGAAATTACTGAAAATGTAGGAAAATATAAAGATGAAAATAAAAATCATTTGTAACTCGAACCAGATCAAGACATTCAGAGCAAATCAAGACATTAAATAAAGAAGAGAATATAGTCCCTTTAACCCACGTTTGTATTTCAAAATGAAAACACTACTAAACTGTGCAGCAAATATAAAGGAGTCCAACCATGTTATGATTTTTTCTCATGATGACTAATTCATTGCTTTTTCTTTTTTAATCATGAAGGTCTTTCAGAAAAAAAATAGTTGGTTTTGCTCCGCTGGTGCTGTAGTCACTTTGCTATCCTTCCCTCCTATAACCCAAAGACAATCCCTCTTCTTATTTTGATGTATATTTTTCTAGAATTTTCTTATATAGATAAAAGCAAATTTTATAATTAGGTTTGGGTACTGAACATGTAGTTTTTTTAATTTTGAGTTTTCATTACTACATCATAAGGCTATTTTCATGCCATTAAGAAATCTCTGAAGACACTTTCAGTCTCAGAGCCGTAGCTATATTTAACCAGTCTCTGAGTGTTTCTGGTTTTATATGCTTAAATAGAGTTCTGTGAACAGCTCGCTGCATGTATCTTTTAATCCATTTCTGATTTTTATTAGAGTTAATTATCTGGATCTGGTTTATATGTCTACCTGCAAGTCTGCCTCTTGGTACCCTTAACAATCCAGGGTGGTATTATTTTTTAAAGTAATAAGAAACAACTTTTCTCATTTGATAGAAAAAATAGAATCTTATTTTGCTTTACACTTACTTGATTAGTAGCAGAATACATTTTTTGCATGTATTTACTGGCCATTTTAAAATTTCTGTTTGTGTCCATTGAATATTTTTCTCTCATGATATCAAAATTTTTCTAAGTGTTCTATGAAGGATAGCAAACTTTAAAAAAATATTTGTTGGAAATATTTTATTTCTGTTTTCTTTGCCTTTTAATTTTATGGCATATTTAATATAGAAAGATTTAAGTTAATTTAACTGAATATATTAATAAGGTCTTCTGAATTTGTTCATTGTTTAGAAAATGCTTCCCTGTCCTGAGAGCTGATATCCAAGTAGTTTTTTTTCCTAAGCTTAATTTTTTTCTTTTTTTTCCTCTTTTCAACTTTTGTACATCTTCTGACTAATGTTTTGCACAAAGTATTGTTTATTTCCATCTACCAGTGATTTGACATCATTGTACTTGAAGTGTTCAGTTCTTGAGTTTGGGAGGTGAGAGGATGATCCAAAATGTCAACCCAATGGGTCATCATTCCCTGTCCTCTTCTTAATATTCTGGAAGTTTCTCATGCACATGAAGCAGGTGTGAACAAGCACTCCCTTAATTTTCCCTCTTCCTTTTCCCTTTCTTTGCATTTATGTCCCTCATCGCTTCTTCATCTTCCCCCAATTATCATGTGATGAATACAAAATCTGTCTTCTGTCTCCTCCGCTAGAAACATGTGGAGACCTGGTCACAGAGAAGTCAAAGTTGGAAATATGATTACTTTGCACATAATATGCCTCTCTGACAGAAATTGCTCACTTTTGTAACTGTTTGAGATACTTCCTATTTAGCTCCACTTTTTTTTCTGTGAGAGAGATTTTTTTTTCATGGAATGGCTTAAAGTTGTTTTTTTTTAAATGCAACCAAGAGAGAGTTACAAGTGAAAGATTTTTAAAGCTAGAATGGTGCAGAGAGAAATTCAGTTTCTTATTTTGAGATTAATTGATAGTCTTTCCAGGAGTCATCTGTATTTCTGAAGAGTATTTTAGTTTCATTAGCTTCATCCCTCTACGATCTGTATCAGAAAGATAGGATTTTTGCAGATGGCAGTGGGCCATGCTTCATTTCTGGTCAAATCACATCATAATGATACCACTTATTCATCCATAAAAGCTTGTGGAAGTGCACTGAACATCTGCACATAATGCAGCCATTCATGCAAAGAAAGCCGAGGACCCTGTTTATCACAAGGGATCTGCACGCTCTCTCTTCCTGCTCAGTCTGTCTCAGGAGTTTCAACTGTCCTGGGAGAGAAGTGCCAACAGCCCATTAGCCTGATGAGCCAATCCATAGAAACATGCTCTCTTTGCCCTCACAGATGCCTGGCCAGAGCTGGGGCGCAGCCAACGTGCATTTCGTTCTGGAGCCCATCAGCATCATCTTCCTTCTTATCCCTTTACTTCCAAAACACTGCTTGGACATATGGCTTCCTATGGTAATGTTTACTCTTAACCACATGTTCTGCATAAACTTAGCCAAAACAAATTTGAAATGTTTGAAATTAGAGCAATTCCTTAAACGGATGCTGTCACGGAAGTACTAGTTCAATGCAAAGCATAATAATAGTTCTCTATCCACTGTCACTGTCAATATGCTTTCATTTGTCCAGTTAGTAGATTTTTTATTGAGCAGCTACTGTGTACCAGGTAATATGGATATAGCAGTGAACAAGGAAGAAGTTGTGTTATATCCTTCAGTATAATTCAATACAACAAAAGACTCTGGACAAATCCTTTGAGAGCTTTTCTTTATTGTTTTCTCAGAGAATAATTCAGCTTTCACCTTTTTGTAATTATTGCATAATTTAGATCAGAGCCTGAGGAAAAATCTAGAAATCTGAGCAGTGTCCCTTCTGACGGTGTCTTGAACTCTTTCAGCTTTAAGTACTTTCTTGTTTTCTTAACTGAAATGTATTTTACATTTACCCATAACACTCTCCTCAATTCCTGTTTGCTGTAAGTAACGGTGATGGCGTTGGGTAGGTACTTACAGTCCTAGGATGAGTCCAAGTGTAAGTGTATTAGTTTTTGTTTAAATTGAGGCATATTTGACATACAACATTATTTTAATTTCAAGCATACAATGTATTCATTTTCTATTGCTGCTGTAACAAATTACCACAAATTTAGTGGCTTAAAAACAACACAAATACGTTCTTTCACACTTCTTTGGATTAGAAGTCTAAGTAGACTTGGCTGGTTTCTCTGCACTGGGTTTCATGAGGCAAAAATTAAGGTGTCAGCCAGCCTGACCTCTTGTTTGGAGGCGCTGTGCTCATTCAGATTGTTGGCAGAATTCAGTGCCTGTGGTTGTAGGACTGAAGTCCCAGTTTCCTTTCTGACTGCAAATCTTCAAATCAGCAACCTTGCGTCTCTCACAGCTTTACACTTTGAATCTCTCAGACTTTCCCTTCTGCTGCATCTCTCTCATTCCAGCCAGAGAAAGTTCTCTTAAAGACTCATGTGGTTTGATTGGTTCCACCTGGACTATCCAGGATAATCTCCCAATTTCAAGATCTGTAACCTTACTTTCATCCAGAAAGTCCCTTTTGCTGTGTAATGCAACATATTCATGGGTTCTAGGGATTAGGATAATGACATATTTGTGGAGCCATTTTGCCTTACACAGCTTTCAAGGACATCCTGGAAAGAGCTCTTTCTGACTGTTCAGATCCTCACCACAAGGTCACGAGATGGGTACCATGTAGCCCAGTTTTACAGGTGAGGAAGCTGAAGTTCAGAGAGGGTAGGGTACTTGCTTAAAGCCTTGCAACTATTAATGTTGCCATTGGAATTTGAACTCCATCTCCAAAGCTACTGCATTTTATCTGTGAAAGCAAAGTAGTATAAAATATTGTTGATTGATCAGATACTTGTCCGTTGATGTGATTAAATAATTTGGTAAAGTGAAACTTCATCAGAATGTTTAGGACTCTCCAAAAAGCTAAGATGAATGAGACCACATACGCATCTTCTTGAACAATTTCTGCATCAGACATTTACATTCTTTGTTTTTTTTTTTTCCAGTTTTCAGGCAAACCAATTAATACGACTTAAACATTATTATGGAATGAATACTAATGCCTTGTCATTGGTATATTTGCCTTCTCAGTAGATAGTCTAGTCTGTAAGTCAAATTTGATAACATCAGCACTCTTTGAATTAGCACTTTGAATTAGCACACTTTGAATGTCGCACCCCTGACATCTCACCTAATGTGGGAGTCTGTGAGGCAGTATTTCCAACTCTCCAGCCTCATCCAGCTTGAGATTCCTTTCATGACTAGAATACTAACAGTGTCACAGAGTTTGCTATTTTTTTCAAGGTAGTCATTTTTACCAGTGGATCGCTTTAGTAGTCATTTCTTCTTTCATAAAATAAAAATCTTGCTTCTGCCATTTTCCACCACTGATCTTTATTATGAAGTTTTGGAAAAATTTCCAAGATAGTTCCCATTAGGAACAAAATCGGGCAAATATATCCAAACATTTTGCTAATACCAGCGAGGGCCTTTGGGAATTTCACTCAAATTCAGTTCAGTGAAGTCAAGGGTGTTGTATACCCAGTGCCTAGGGCTTGACTCATGGAAGTGCTAAATAAATATTTATCAAATGAATGAATGAAGCGATAGACGGATGATGATTTACATTTTCCACATATACCAATGGGGAACATATTTAAGTTCTGTTTAAGAAATGAGCAAATAAATACCTTTTATTTGGACATTTTGATAGATTGGATGGATTGTATTATATAGAAAGAATGTATAGAATTTCCATTTTTCACAAAAGGAGACAAATTATTGTTGAACAAATTTTAAAAGAAATAAAACATCAGTGTGTGTGGGGGATCCTTAATACCACGTCCCATATTTGGAGAAACAAGTGTCCTCCGTGGCTGAGAGGACATTACAAAGACTAGCATGGACATTTATATTGTATCAGTAATTGTCTGTTCAATGTGATTTTTTTCTGAAATCCCCACAGGTAAAAATATGAAAACTCTACACTTATGCTTTCCTTGAACTTTTCATTTAAAAAATATTTCAGTGTTAAGGTTCTGCAGTGATTTTAGCACGGATTTTTAAAACCCAATGGCTTTTGAGTAGTGCCAAAGGCAACATTTGCATGATTGTGCTAAATAAGAAGAATTTCTTTTTTTCCAGTTTAAATAATGGCTTTTCCAGATCTTATTAGACTATGTCTTGGGACGATTTGGTATGAGAGACAATGTCTAGACATATGCAGAAACTTAACCTTTTTCATGATGTGAGAATTTCCAAACTGTCTGGAAGAAAAGTCATTAAGCAATAAGAAAAAAGTAGCATCAGAAGTAAGACGCTCAAAATTATTTTTGAGGACTTCAGACAAATTTGGCAGCCATCCCTACAACTCTAGACATGCTATTATTAGATCAGTTTTATATTTTCCAGTAATGTGTGCTTTTGGAGGTTGCTTCCTCTCTTCACACTGTAGCTGTGAAGCCCAGGCTTAAGCATTGTTGACATCTCTGCACACAATATCCAGGTTTTGCCTAGTGAATCAACTAGCAGATACCCTGCACATGAATTTGCTTAGGACGCAGAACCATGGTGAACTGCAATGAGGTTGTCTGCAGTTAGGTTTAGTGATAAAATTATCAATGGAATTTCAGTGTGAAATAGAGTAGGATGCATGTATGATCTTTCAAGGCTCTGCCACATCAAAATTTCCTTTGCTGTGGGATGATTGAGTCCCCCGTTGTGTGTGTGTGTGTATGTGTGGTGTGTGTTCTCTTAGGTCCATCTGAGGAGGTTAAGATAGCTCTTCCAGTAAACCCAGAATAATGAAAACCCCCCAAAATAATGAAAAGAAGATTATTTCTGAGATTCCATAGACTTAGTTACTTCTACAGTTACCACAATAATGTCATGGAAAGCACAGGCCCAGGTGCGGGTGGTTCTGGTTGGTTCTGGACCTAGCTTCCGTGGCAGCCTACAGGCTGGAGCGTCTGGATGGGTTTCATCCACGATGATGGGTGATTTAGGTGGGTCGTCCTTCACGGAGTGCTGCCCTGGTTAGAGGGCTGGGCCCTGGTGTGCCTCTTTTTATTCTGGATATAAGCAAGGGGCATGCTGCTCAGATGTAGAGAAAGAATTGTAGAGAGAGAAAACCTAAATAACTCCGTTTTCTCATCTGTAAAATGGAGATAATCACAGTGCCTATTCCATGAAGGTTAAATGAACTAATACATGTAAAGCCTTGAAGTTATGCTTCATGCCTAACTTTATATTAATGATTTTACATTCTTTTTCTCAAAGAAGGCACTCCAAATTATATCAAGTTTCAGGTCCCACAGAATCTGGATCTGCCCTGCCTGGTGGGCAGAAGTGAGAAGAACAAAGTCACTGCTCCCATAAAGGAGGAGAGGGTCAGGACTTGTTCAGCCTCAGGATCTTCGTTCATAAAATGAGGATAACTGCATCTTGGCTACCTCACAGGGATATTGTCAGGCTCCAATAAAGAGTGCATGTGAAAGTAATTTAAGAATGTGAATTACCAATCTATTATTATTATTATTTACAGCCTTTGTATGCAAGTCCTGTATTTTGCAAACACAGTAGGCAATCTGGTATATGTACACCGGGTCATCTTCTCTTTGTTATATATTTTTGCTAAGCATTCATTTCTTTTTGAAAGATGATGATTACACACGATAATTTAGGTGTCTGGAGAGCACTATTTTGAAGTTTTTATTTTGTTCATTTCAAATCTTGAAATTGAGTGATCCTTCTAAATGCTCTTGTGGAGATAATATCAGCAGACACTTTCGGGGTTCCATTTAGCATCCAGAGTTTCTTTTTTATCACAGAGAGTTTTAGCAGTGATTCAAAGTACTTGGTTAAATTGTGACTATTTTGCTTATTGTCTGAAACTTAAATCCTTAGGACATATGCTAAGCATTTGGAACACAAGGTTTTAATCATACTAGAGTCTGCCCTACCATCACCTAAAATTCAGATCAACTCAATTCAGAATTCATTCAACAAATTTTATTAA
>NC_058410.1:44015665-44040601 GCF_002201575.2 Neomonachus schauinslandi | reverse complement strand
CCCCCGCCTCCCTGCTAGCGATCAGTGCTGGTTCTCAGTTTCCTCCATGAAAACGTGCCCTGGGAACAGCACTTGCCTTGGTCACAACTTCACACCTTCCCATGGCTCCAGACTCTGAAATACACAAGCAGGTAGACCAAGCAGTGGGAAAATTTGCACCACTGTGTCCCATGAAAATGTTTCAATGTTTAGTTTAGATATTGCTAACTTGTGCTATTAACCTTTTGACAAGCGTGTAGTATTGTTTGTTTTGGGTTTGTTTTTGAGTTATAACCACTTAGTAGTCCCCAGCTAGCTACCAGGACAGATTTTACCCCATGGGTAGGATTCTATTGTCAAGCCACATAACAAAGCACACTAATCCAGACACCGCAAGTGGAAAATATGAACCAAAAAGGAGATTTACACCGATAAGTTGAACAAACTCCATTTTTGATATTTGCATGCTCCCCTATGGACTGGCTGTGGCAATGTAATGCCTGTATAATGTTTTCAAATAAAAATAAATGCTTTATGAAAGCACTGAGTTCTTGGTTTTCTTGAGTGTTTGCACTATGACAACCATGAAAGGAGCTCCCATGGGATGCTGGAAATAGCCATGAGAGTAGATGGCAGGGTCCATGTCAAAATAAAAACCAGAAAGAAAATATTTCCAAATTAGGAAGGGCACAGTTGGTCTCAGAGCTGTAGCTTTGAAAAGCCAAATGGAGCGCATTTGTAATTTGCAAAATTAATTACTTAACCGAGCCCTTGAGAAGGCTCTGGGGCTCCGGTCTCCAAGCCCACGTTTAAAACACATGTAGAACAATATAAATTTCCCCCCAAGAAACGGTGTCTTACAAAGGAGAAAGTTCTGTGTATGTTGCCCTTGGCACAATGCCAGACTTAAATGACGAGCGCTCTTCCAGAACACAACATTTATTAAGCAGGACTGTTTTGTGTTTCTGCTCTGGACCAACACAGTATCTTGTCATTGTCCTTGCCCCACTGACTGCAGCCACCAGCAACCCCTTCAGTACTTCGGAATGATGTATATAAATTCACATGTTCCTGTCGTGTGTGTTCACAATCGGACCTCAAAAATTAAACGAGCTGCAAAGACTGTGTACCTGAGGGACAGCCCTCAGGTGTCCCTGTTGAGCGTGGCACAGTTGAGCATCTGCTTTCGGCTCAGGTCATGATCCCTGGGTCCTGGGATCGAGCCCCACGTTGGGCTCCCTGCTCAGTGGGGAGTCTGCTTCTCCCTCTGCCCCTCCCCCTGCTCATGTGCGCTCTCTCTCAAATAAATAAAATGAAATATTTTAAAATTTTAAAAAAAGGACTGTGTACCTGAGTTATATATTTAAAATATTTTTAAAGGAAAAACACCCATTTTTTTTTTCAGGAGAATAGGAATAGCAGCACACTGATCCCTTATAGAGTATTCGTAAGTTGAGATCCTTATGATCTACCTTTATAAGTACAACCCTAGGTACTTAACACTAAGAATTTGCTTTAAAATGTGACTCAGCTTTAAAAAAAGTTTTTTCCTTGAAAAAATATGAAGATTTCTCTAATGTGTTGTTCACTTTATCGAGGAGGTTCTTCCATCAAAGATTAAATATATTTGAACTTCAACCCAGGCTAGGTCCAAGTGTCCAGCAATTCTAAATAATTGGAGTCCAAAGGGTATACACAATAAATGCATAGGACGTGTTTACTTGGTCTCCCCAGTGAATTCTAATTTTCTTAAGGGAAAAAACTCGGTTTCCTAAATGCTTGGAAGTTCTTGCAAAGGTAAGATAAGGCAGCACTTGAATGATTTTTGTGACTATTAGCATGAAGAAAAAACGAGAAACAAGTAAAATTCAGCAAGAGAGCTGTAATTTGTTATATTGTCTCAATGTTCCACGGAAAACAAATTGTAATGTTGAAATAACAGGATCTGAAACCAGATCCATTTCAGGCCTAGCAAAACATCTCGCACAGGGAAGGCACTTGTACATTTTTTTTTTAATGCAATCTAACTTCTAAACTCAAAATAGAAAATACAAGAGTAAGATTTCTATTACAAAATGTTCCCTTTTTTTCTTCTGTTACTTGAGTACTTTTTTCTATAAAATTCCTGTTCTTGGAAAGGAATAAATCACTGGTCCACTTAAATGTACACTTCTGGGAAGTTTTTTATAAACCCTTAACATGTTTACCCCTTCAGGTTGGCCCTGGGATAAAAAAGCAACAAAGTGAAGTTCTTTTTTTACTTGCAAATAGTGTTTTTGAATTTATAACACTGCTTCTTAATTATGTACACTGATCTTTCTTTTTTGCTTCCTTTTTTTTTTTTTCTGTCTTTTTTCTTTCTGCAAGCATAAACAAAGGGATCGCTATGGGCCACCTAGGCAGTGTCTCTGCCCTTTATTCTCTATGTGGTCAAAAATGTTTAATTCAAAAAAATTATAATACAGCTGGGAAATCCCGCACCTACCAGATGGCCTTACATCCCTGCCTGAAAGGACTAGCCATTGTGTGTCACTTCTCAGACAGCCAGACAAGTCGTGTCCAAACACTACTGCAGCCTGATTAACAAGGAAAACTAATGATCAGAGGGAACAGGTCTCTGGGAAAAGATGAACATTAGGGGCTTCCATCTGGATAGACAAAGGCCTGGTGCGGGTAAGACTAAAATCTATCAAATGAGCTTGTCCACCCGGCCTCAGCGTTAGAGCTTGAAACAATCCCATAATGCTTGAAGGATAATTTCAGGATAGATAAAGATAAATATTACTTTACACAATGAGGAGTAATCTTCCTGAACTTATTACCTCAAAGTGATGTGTTAAGTCACCTAATAGATGGGAGAGCTACAATAAGGCATTAAGTAGGCTGTGTAATTCATTATCCAATCTGTTAACGCTTCCAAGAGTGAAAGCAGACACTATTAATAATTATGCCTGGACAATAGGTGTGGACCCAGTCTTCACCAGGCGGACGTGATCGTGTGTGTTCACTCTGGCTTTAAGAGATAACACCAGCCCGTCCCTCACGGTGGGAAGCTGGTGGCACAGCAGATAGCCTTGTCTTCTTGCCACTAGATGTCGCTGAGGTAGAACATCAGGGTGAAGCTGACCACCCGCCCAGGATGGCGAGGCTGTTCCTGGATTCTTACTCCCGGAGGGCAGCGCATGAGACTAAAGGAGGTGGTACTGCTAGAATTATTCAGAAGCAAATTACATTAGAAGCTGACACACCCATACATTTCAAAAAGTGCTCAGAGACAAATACATGCACGCCTGAATGGATGCGTACTCCTCATGGGAGGGAGCGGTAGCTTCCTAGGTGCTGAAGAACCCTTGCCTGGCGGCAGTGGATCAGAACCCTTCAGCAATTCTGCACCAGCATGTTCTCCAACAGCGTCCCCAAAAGTTATTTCTGTCGTGTTTTAGCAAGGTTGGGTCTTGTTCATGCCTTTCTTGGCCTTGTCTTTGTAGACAAGGAGAATTATTTCTGTAGCACCTGAAGAGGTTTGATAAATGTTAAGTAATAGTAATAATTGCAGTTTCACAGCTGGTTGGCCACTTGCCAGTTTCACAGCAAACTAGAGAAGCAATAAAGAAAAATCTACTTGTTCTTAAAATGACTACTTTTCTAAATGAAATTACCAAAGAGAAAGGAAATGGGCTAATCACTGGAATAATCAAAACAGTCTCATTATGGGACTCCCTGTGAGCTTTTGTTTGAATTCTTTAATGTAGTTTTTGGCATTAAATGGGATTTTAAAAGCTAAATAGGTCACACATGCATACAAATGGTTGAGTGAATCACATAACTACTTTATGCGCCTCAAGATTCTGCCTATCAGGCGGCGTTTTAATTAAAAGGAAAATTCTCAGGGACAGAGGACAACTTAATGTGGGGGAGTTTGGTGTTACAGCTGAAGGCTGAGGCTTAACTTGGCATTTAGTTTTCAACTCATAATCGCGACTTCCAAACAACAATGGAGTTCATTTTCATTTTAATCAAAAGCTTAGACGCAGAATTGGAAACCTGTAAGGAATACTGAAAGTCATTTTGTTCAATATCTCAAGTCATTTTCTGACATGTAAGTGTGGGATGGTTTAGTTGAAGGAAAGGTGTTTTAGCCCAGAGAAGCTATATAGCCTTGTTCACCGCTGGCAAAATTCTGCGGGTTGCACCACAGAATATGAGTCCCCAGTTGAAGAGGCTGCTTTGCGATCACTGGAAACCAGAGTCACAGAGCTAATGCAGATCCTTCCCATTCAGGGCTCAGGCAATCTGGTCCTTAAGAGGATCTTTATTTCTACCCAACTCTGTTAGTGCGATCCCAAAGAGAAAAGGAAAAGGGCAGGTGCCCGAGGAAAATTGCCTTTGCCCTTCCGTGGTGAATCCGTTAAGGCAAATGTGCAGATGGGGAATTGTTCTTCTGCTACTCTTACTCAAAACTCAAGTGTAAGGGGGGTCTTTGGGATGGGCATTGCCCATGAGACTTCAAAAACCAGACAAGCTCCTGAAAGCTGCAGTGGTCCGTCTGTATGTGCTGGGTCCTCGGGTTGGGAGCTCACTGCTGCTATGGGGAGACAGCTCACCTCCAGACACTCACTAGCTGTCACTCCTATATTCTCCGATGACCTATGGCAGATTAGTGCCACTAGGAAGGCTACTGCCCTTGAGAAACAAGTCACCTGCCCTTGGCTGAAGACCAGACTTGATTCTAAAGTGAAGGAGCTTCTACATTCCTCCTGACTAACTGGAGCAACACAAACAGCTCAGTTGAGTAGCCCTTGTGAGGCAAGGATGTGGGGAAATAAAAGTCATCACACAAGAGATCATGACAATAGAACTTTGAAATTTTGAAAGCAAAAGTTGCCCCTGCCTTCCCTGAGGAGTGCATGTTGCTTTCATGCTGGGACCAGAGTCTCTTAGAGCCCTGTGGTTTCTATGGGGCCACCAGCTCCTACTCCTGGATTACCGGGGGTTTTGGTGAAAATGCCCTTCTACTATCTCTCTCATGCTTGGTTGAATATATTGCCTCTGTTTGTAATGCAGTCCTCTTTTCTTGATTTAAAAAAAAATTTTTTTTTAAAGTAATCTCTATGCCCAACGTAGGGCTGGAACTCACAACCCTGAGATCAAGAGTCACATGCTCTACTGAGCCAGCCAGACACCCCTAGATTCTTTTTTTTTTAAAGATTTTATTTATTTATTTGAGACAGAGAGAATGAGAGAGAGAGAGCACATGAGAGGGGGGAGGGTCAGAGGGAGAAGCAGGCTCCCTGCCGAGCAGGGAGCCCGATGCGGGACTCGATCCAGGGACTCCAGGATCATGACCTGAGCCGAAGGCAGTCGCTTAACCAACTGAGCCACGCAGGCGCCCGACACCCCTAGATTCTTGACATTGTAAAGAAACAGACTTTTATGTAATAATGCAATGCTATTAATGACATTATCATGATAAAGCAGAATATCTTCTACAGGGGACAGCGTAAGTCCCATCTATTTCTACTGAGAAGGTACTAACATCTGCTTTTTGGATCATATTATTTCTGTCTGCTTTTCCTGAAATGACTGGCCCAGCTTCACGGCAACCTTCCACATTTGCTGCCATCTTCTCGGCTTGGTGTTTCTACCCTAGTTCATTCTTGATGACTGCTTCTTGGAGCATTTCAGGAAAAAGAAATTTTTTTCTTTATAACTTAACTATATTTGATCTTTTGTTTTTAAAACCACTCAAGAAGAGGAGCATGAATGGTCATATCTCAGATGTTGTCTCCAGGCTGTAAGCACATTTGTTCTAAAAAAAGAATAGAATTAGATTTTTAAATATTACACTGCATATTTATTAAAACACTCTGGATCCTAAATAACAGTTACTTTAAAATCAAATCATGGTTTTAAAAAAATTAAAAATCATTATATTTTCTAACATCTTTACCTGTCAACCCTATACTTCAAGATTCCCACATTAGCGAAACACTGTGAAATGTCTTACTGCTGGTGAAGCTGGTTCATACCATCCATCCTGAGGAATAAGCTGATTTTCTTTAATGGGGTTATTAGTTAATTTAACTTTTCTTTCTCTTGCATTTATTTCCAAAGTTGCAAAAAAAATTTTTTTACACCATTCTTCCATTTATCCAAAGAAGAAGTTATGACCAGGTAGAATAATATGGGGATAATAATATATAGCAAATCACTCACTGCTACCCTGATTATAATGAACAAAAAGCTTTCCTTTTTTCTTATATGCTTTATCCTTAGAACGGACTAATAAGTAAAAGTATTAATTTTAGAGATGACAATCTGAAAAATAAGGCATTAAATAAGTTAAGCCCCCCCCAAATCAAACCAAAGAGAAGTTTTGGTTAAAGTCAGATGTTTTGCACCAACCAGGTTCTGCCCTTGACTGGCCCCACTTACAGCAAATGGACAGGTGTAGACAAGAGTCCTGACTCAGTTCAGCTCACATGTCCAGCCAATGTGGTAAAACAGGTGCTGGAAAGCTATGTGCCCACACAGAGCCAAAGTCAAGATGTGAGAAGAGAATCCAAGTCAAGTGAAATTATCCAGGGCACCTTCTATGAGCCATGGATATTCCTGACAATGCTCCTATTTGGACTTACTGTAGGAGATTCTAAAACCTACCTTCACATGAGAATTTGAGGCCATCTTTCAGTTACTTGCTTCCAAATTAAGTTCTATCTGGGTTAAGTACACTAGATGACAATTTTCTCCAGGGGAGGAAATTCAAAAATTCTTCCACCTCTACTCCTTTGCAACTTGATCTACTAGCTATGTCTATTTTTACCTTAAAGGGATTTGTTTCTCTTCATGTTCATCACTTGAACATCTTGTCCCACCTGTCAGTCTCCAGCAAAGTTGTGAACTCAGGTCTTCAAGATTTTTCTGGGAAGCCCAAGGCCAACTATTAAGACCAAAGACATTGATTGTGCCTAGCATCCCATGGCACATGTGGTTCAGAATGAGACGAACGCCTGAGAGCAGAACAGTCAGGTTACATTTCTCCTTCCTGAACACAGTCAGGACTGTGCTTAGGATTTGATTCCACTGAATGCCCTTTTCCATTGGACAAATGAAGCCTTGAAACTTGCCAAACCTAACTTTTCCATCTGCATCTCCAGTTTCTCCCTTTATAAAATCAAGCTCTGGTCCTCTGATATTGACGATTGACAATGGATGGAGACCCTCCCCTCATTCAGGGAATGACGTGGATCTGCAGCAATTAGTGTAAAATCTTCAAGGGGAGCATGAAGCTCAGCGATGAGTGTCAGACCCCAAAACTCTTGCTTTAGATAGTCTTTGCTCATTGCCAATCTTGAAGCATATTCATTCAAATTTTTAAGGGAGTCAAAGCATTTTCTCTGAGTCTATTACAGATTTCTATGTAGTCACGGTTCCAATCACTATCACTTATTTTACTGTGTGCAAGGCACTGAACATTGTAGCAATTGTCTCATTTGATCCTCAAAACAGTCCTGTGGGGTGGAGTGTAAAGTGTATCTTGGTTATTTGGATGAGTGAATGGAGGCAGAGATGGATTATATAAAATGGCCAAGTTTGTACAATGAGCAAGTGATTATGAGGGCAAGATTCAAACCCAGGTGTCTATCTGACTTCAAAGACATCAGAATACACTATTGTACAAGATGTCTCATGATACCGCAGAAAAGGATTTATTTAGTCGACGAAACCTTTGAGGAGCAGTCCACAAAATGGATTGATAAGAAGTATGCAGGAGAGAGATGACGTGACTCTGTATCCAAAGAGAGAAACAGTTATATTTTAATGATTAAATTAGTTCACATAAGAAACCAATGCCAACCACACTCATAGCTCATCTTTTTTATGGGAAATGACAAGCAGATTCTCCTTTGTGCAGTACCCACAGCAACAGATGGTCTGAAGGAAAGAAACAATTCCATCTGCCAACAGAAGAAATACTGACTTGCTCTGGAAGTGGAAAGATGCAGTTGGGGCAACGTCCCAGACTTCTGCAGTAGGCTCCATTTCCACCTGCCCAAGGAGCAAGTCTCCCCCCACGCACCCTCCCCAACACAGATATCTTCCCCAGGCCACATCCTACGACTATTGCTTTATCTGCACGCTGCTTACCTTTGCAGTAGCATTTGGCACAGCCTGCCACATCGTCCCTCTTGAAACCCTTGTTTCCCCTCAAGTTCATGGAACCACATTCACCTGGCATTCCTGAACCTCGCCAGGCCACTCATTCCTGGTGTCGTTTAACTGGATCCTCCTAATTATCCACAACTGTGAAACTTGGGGCTCCCCACGGCTCTGCTCTCCCTTTGCGTGTCCTTTAAGCTACACTCAGTATCACTGCTTTAGATACTGCTTCATGCCGATGGCACACTTGGACCTCCAGCCCAGACCTCAACCTGCCTCGTCCAGTGCCTCTCCACTTGGACGTCCACTTGGACGTCACGATTCCCCCCAAATCTGCTTCTCCTCCAGACCTCCCCACCTCCCTTGAAAGCAACATTATCTACCTGATGACTTGAGCCAAACACCCCAGATTCATGCTCGATTTTGTCCTCTCCATCAGCAACCACATCCAATCCCCCAACCAGTCTTGTCATCCTTGTGTCCTGAGTTTGACTACTGGCCCAGTGCTTTGGCCACCCCGGTCCCGCCCACCTTCCTCTCTACCCTGAGCTATGGAAACTGCCGCCTAGCGCTCTCCCAATTTCTGTCGCTCAGGATGCGCGCTTCCTCAGTCAGCACAGCTCTGGTGCATCTCATTTGGCTTCAGCTCAGATGCTACCCCTCCAAAGGGCCTGCTCTGGTTAGCCTCACCCCAGGCTCACCCTGCTTTAGTTTCTTCTCGGCACTTCCTATTTAAAATAACCCCTTAATGTATTTGTTTCATTACCATATTCCCCACTAGAGTAGACACTCTGTAAGACTGGAAAGAATATTAGGTAGTTATTTTTGTTTGAAGCAACAGAAACCGGCTCTGACCAGATTAAGGAGAAAGAGAGATTCGCTGAGAGGGCTCTGACTCTTTGAGGTGGAATTTGAATAGGGATTATACTCCTAGTACTACCTGACATATCTTTGAAAAACAAAACATGGCATATAAGCACCAAGAGGCATTTTTTTAAAAACCAGAAATAGCATTTTAAAAAATATTCAGTCCCTTCACAAATATACACCGGGGGGGGTGGGGTGTGTATGAGTGACTTTGGACCTGAAGACTCATGGCCATTTATCCAAATCTGGGCAAAAAAAGAACAATCTTTAGAGAAGGGATAAAAATTCCTGTATAAAAAATATGAAGACAACAGTGATGATGAATACAGTCTCTTAATTACATTATTCAGCTAGAAAATTAGACACCAAAATAAAAGAAAATCAGAAAATTATTTATTTGGGGACTCGTGGCAATGGACTCTAAGCTTTGGTCTAATAAAACATGAGCTAACCCTTGATACTGTAGGAGAAGAAAAAGTTTTTCTTGACTCGCTTAGGGACCCTGGCTGAGTCTGAAAATTAAACTGACAAAGACAGGTTAACAGGAGAAAGTATGCAAATTTATTTAATGTAAGTTTTATGTGGTACAGGAGCCCTCATAAAGAAATGAAGAATCAAAAAAAAAGGTTAAACCTGAGTGTTTTTATGCCAGGTTGGATGGAGAGTGGACAGTCATGGAGAAATATGATAGAACAAATGGGGTATAAGCTAAATGTAATAAGCTGGGGACATTCAGTAAGCCTGTTGATTTGGATTCTTCTCCCTCCATCTGAGAGAAAAGGCTGCTCCTTTCCTCCACGTACAGGGAGGGCACTTCTCCCAGGAGAGTCTTGCAAACTGCCTCAGGGGAGAAGGGCAGGTGAAGGTCAGAGAGGCCTTACATCTTCTGGCATTTTCTCAAACTTCCTTAGCTTAAAATATTCAATATATCAAGGTGCCATGTTTTGGGGTAACATGTTCTGAACACTGTCAGTGTCAAACTTGCAATTTATTTTCAAATAAAAAATGCAAAATTTAATTGAAATAATAAGGAGTTTTCCTGAACATCATACAAAATTTCCTTATTTAATAGCTCTTTCCAGATGCTCTTGATATTCAGCACAGTATATTTTTCAGAAAAAGTAATGGCTGAAACACAAATAGTGTTTCATGCTAAAGACTAATTATTACGGTCCTGCCACAGAAAGTTTGCTGGAACTGAATCTTTTCCCTAAGTGACAAAGTTTGGGAAAAATCTCAAAGAAACAAGATTTCCTAGTTTTATGAACCAAATTTGATTACCTTCTGGCAGTACTGATGAAAAGCTGTGGAGGGGTTGTCAGCTCGACTTTCATTATGAAACAAACATACCCTTACATGGAAAACAAGATTCTGCAAAATATTTAATAAAAATTCAAAAATACAGATTTTGAAAAGAATTTTCATTATGGTGTGATTCACCAGTTTCACCCTCCCAGAGGGAGAAGAGACTCTGGCATCATGACAGGAGATAATCATCTCCCAGAATAAAAACAAAGTAACGAATGTCATGGAAACCAGGAATGCATGGAGATAAATAATGGGCAAACCGTTCATAATTTCAAATGTCTGTCATAATGTCCCCATGTTCTGACTTCGGGATCCTTCAGGAATTTTCAAAATTGGAATATCAAAGTGATATTCACTTCCCTTGCCTAGCAAGCAGCAAAGTTGGCTGATAGGGGTTTTGATTCCTTTCCCTTCTTCAGTCCACCCCTGACAGCTTCTGGAGATCAGGAAACGCACACGGGTGGTCTGCAGTCAAGAGCTGTCTGTAATTTCCTCATCCTCTTCTGCTTCTTGAGAGAATACTTGAAGGAACACTTCATATTGCATATTAAGACATCAGATATTGCAATTTCCTCTGGAAAAAAAAAAGCAAATGTCACTGCACATTACAGTCAATCTCATTCTTTAAGAGTTACTTCCAAGAGGGCGCCTGGGTGGCTCAGTTGGTTAAGCGACTGCCTTCGGCTCAGGTCATGATCCTGGAGTCCCAGGATCGAGTCCCGCATCGGGCTCTCTGCTTAGTGGGGAGTCTGCTTCTCCCTCTGACCCTCCCCCCTCTCATGTACTCTCTCTCTCTCATTCTCTCTCTCAAATAAATAAATAAAATCTTTAAAAAAAAAAAAAAAAAAAGAGTTACTTCCAAGATAAAAAATATGACCTGGGTATGGAGGAGAAACAACGCCAGGTAAGACCATGATTAAAAGTCAAAAAGGGATTGGGCTCATAAATAATGGAAAACAAAATAATAGTGGCAGGTTGGCATTAAATTCTAAAGTGCTTGAGAGACTGAAAGAATTTCTTCCTGTGCATAAATATGGAGAACCTCTAACATAAACAACCACAGAAATAAAAAGCTAATAGAAGTTTATTTTTAAGGCTGTAAATAAAACAGGAATGGGAGCCTTTAGAAAATAAGGACATAGGAGCTTCCCCTTCTATTTTGCCATGTAGGGAGTTGAGAATAAAAAGCCTCCACCGGGGATGAAGGCAGGATGAGTTGCCTGCTCCCTGGGCTCTGCCTCTGCCTGGCCCTTCCTGGCAGTGGGGACTGTGGAAAGAGGGAGAAGAGCAGCCTCTGGCAGCCACCATTGAACCCGAGCCAACATCAGCTCCAGGCAGTTCTCAGGTCAGCATGATGCCAACAGACAGCGTCTTGTGCTCACACGGAAGCCTGGGCTTGAGGGACCAATGGTGGGTAGAACTGGAGCCTCTCCCAAAGACACATTCACCAATGACCTGTGAATGTGAACTTATTTGGAAAAAAGGGTCTTTGCAGATGTAATTAAATGAAGGGTCTTGAGATGCAATCATCCTGGGCTACCCAGATAGGCCATACATCCAATGACAAATGTCCTCACAGGGAGACAGAAGACAAAGGAGAGGGCCAAATGAAAGTGGAGTCTGGCTGGAGTGACAGCCACGGCCATCTTTGTAAAGATGGCACCAAAGTTCCTAGAAGTTCAGGCCTAAGTTTATACTTGGCAGGATTGCTTGTTCAGCTTCACAAATTAAGGCCAACTAGCTGGATGCCGTGGTTTGTAGGGGAGGGAAAGTATCTTTTTTCTTTACCCATCTATGTTCTTGACTGGCACCCCTGTCACCAAAGACAGATTAACAAGAGAAAAAACACACAAATTTATTTAATATCAATTTTACATGACACAGAAGCCTTCATAAGGAAATAAAGACCCCCAAAAAACAGCTCAACCTGAGTATTTTTAATGCTAGGTTTGATGATGAGTGGAGGGTACTTCTCACATGAGGATTTTATGGCTGGCTTCAGGTCAGAGAGCCCTTCCTGCACAAGCCATTTCTCAAATTCCTTCAGCTTGAAATGTCCATTATGCCAAGGTGCCCTATTTTGTGGATAATATGTCTTGAATGCCATCAGATTCTTAGGATGCTTGTTCCAGTCCAAGATTCTCTACTTGATTAGTAAACTCAAGCTGATTGTACTCTTCTGGAGGACAGGTTTCTGCCCCCCCCAAAGGGGTTCAAGGACCACTGTCAATGTGCACTCTGATTTTGATCATTGTTCTGTTGCCCCTATCAGCTCTACAGATGTGGACCTCTCAAATTACATACAGAGAGAAGCTATCCAGTTTTCTAAAGGTCCATAAATTAAAGGCCTACAGGCTAACTAAATGTTCAATCTCAAATGTTCCTTGCCCTCTTACAGGATTAGATTTCTCTGGCCTGTATGGGATGAGTAGGCATGGCAGGCAAGAGTAATTTGGTACAAACTCCTGGATCATGGCTGACCTCTGTATCACTTTCTGGAGAAATTGGTCCAGGCTAAAGTAACCTTTTCCTTAGTTTTTAGTTCCATGAAGAAGAATCAGTTGTGGCCTGTCTCCTCCAGCTTCTTTATTACAATCTGGCTACCTGAAGCAAACAAGGAATTATTGGAAAAAAATATTAGGTAACTCAGAAGCCCAATAAGAAAGCTGGAGAATTAGGCTTGTGAAATAGGCAAAACCCAAGATAGAGGCACAGTCAGATAGCCGGTCCTGCTGTCATTGCTGAACACTTCTCTGGTCCCTTGACTCAGCTGCCACTGGTCACTGTCATCAGGTACAGACGATGGTGCTGACCAGCACAACTACTGAGAAGCAAATCTTATGGGCCCTTCCTCTACCTACCACGTACTTAGATTTAAAGTTTGATTTGCAGGCGGTGAGCAAGGCCTATCTGGTGGGCCTCTTCGAAGACACCAGCCTGTGTGCTATCCATGCCAAACGTGTAACGGTTATGCCAAGATACATCCAGCTAGCGCACTGCATTGCTGGGGAACATGCTTAAGAATCTGCTATGATGGAAAACGTGGCATTCTTGAAAATTTGTTTTTTTTCTTCTTCCTGCTATTGGTATTTCTTCCTGTTATTGGTATTTTTTTTCCCCATGGGGTCAAAAGGTACCTAAATATGTGATTGCAAGTGGAAAAATAGGGAACAGAAATCAGGTATTGGCAGTTTTTCCATTGTCATGTGTATGTGAATTTTTAATATAAATGCAGGGACATAAAGCATTCATGTAAGTCAGGATACTTCAGTGAACATGTTTCAGCAGTTCAACTCTATAACAATTATGAATAGACCTGTTACATTTTTTTGGACAATGCCAGAATTTGGATTTTTAAAAAACAAGTACATTTCTTATTGACAACAACTAAATGGTGTTGGCAGCATTTTATCATGCAGTAGATTCCAACCATTCACTATACTTTTCTAACTGACTTGTCTGACATGCAAGCACATGTTTTTAATGTTGTCTCTCTTCTGTGCTATTCCTGTAAGTTTGCTATTTAAATACATTAAACTATAAAAAATAAATAAAAAAATAAAGTTTGAATGTATATTTAGCCAAGTCATGTGCAAGGAAAGGATGGCGCTCTCCAAACTCATGGCTTCTCCAATGGTTCCTTATCAGCCACCAAGACTCATACAATGAGGGATTTCCCTATCCCAGAAATCTCAACAGCCAAAAATTGTAACAAATGGGCTAATCTCCATGGGTTCTATAGAGGCTGTGGTCATTTCTGTCTATCTAGAACTTAAAGAGCACTTATATTGAGACTCAGATTGGAAGAAATAGATTAAACACTATTATCTTGTTCTCCTTTTAGCTTATGCTTAATATCACTCTAGAAAGAACACATCATACCACTAAGCCTTCCCACTCATGTAAAAAACGCTGAGCAGCCTCTTAGATGCGGGTAATGGGGCTGCACCATCACAAAGTAGAGTAGTCCTAAACAACACCTCCCTACTTTTCTAAAGTCACAGACACACGTAGACAGCGTTAACATTTGTAAGGTACATTAAAGTAAACAGATGCAGTTGTTGGGTTCCAGGCATTCGATCTGGGGATGTGCCCAGATGATCCAGCTGGCTGAGGCCACCTTAACAACTGTGCATATCTACATCTTAGTTCACCTTACTTCACCCTAGGCCCTCTAATAGCTATCCCTGGATTCGGCCTGGCTAGTAGGGACCCGAGCACTGGAACCACACTATTTTTACCGAACTGATCTTTCAGGCAGCACCATTAGTGTCTACTGGAGGTTATTAGTAAGAGACGGTTCGTACTGATTCATTCCCGTATAGGCTGTGCAGATGGCTGTCCATTAAACCACACATATCCTCTCAGTTACAGCCCACAGGAGAACTTTCTTTCTGATCTCAGTATCAAGAAAAGCTGTGTGCCCTTGAGCACCTGTTCTCTTGTTTTATGTCACGGACAGGACACTGTAAATCTTGTAATGGATCAAATTTCTCTGCTAAACTGGCTCTGGGAAGGATGCAATAAAATTTGAAGCCTGTCGCTAACATGTTTATAGGACTCCAAGGCATGTGTCTTTTGTACTAACCTCACACACGGCTCCACCTCACTTTCCTACCCTCATGTACCCTGACAAATTTTCATTTATTTCAGACTGCTAGATTGTACGTATTTTTGTAATTCACGTAAGGTCACTTTAGGAACAGAATGGAAATGGAAGGAGGGGAAAGAGAGAAGAAAGGGGAAAAAGGCAGGCAGGCAGGCAAGCAGACTGCCTTAAAAGTCTTGACCAAAAAATTGTACGTTCAGCTAAGTCACATCTAAAAGGTTAAGTTCTCCAAGGTGCAAACTATAACTTACATATATATATATATACACTCAAACTTACAGCTCTCAGTAAGTTATTGTAGATAAAAATATTATCACAACAATGTGACTATACTTAATGCTACTAAATTGTGTACTTGAAAATGGTTAAAATGATAAATGTTATGTATATTTTATCACAATAAAATATTTTTAAAGCTATCTGTTAAGATAAAAAAAATACTCTGTAGTTCTATTAAATCTTAAGCTTCTTAAAAGAAAGAACTATCTTATTTATCTTTGTGTCACACCTTTCACTCCACCATGGCCTACAATAATAAAAAGGACACATCTGGTGTTTGATATGTTTCTTGAATTGAGTTTCCTGAAGATATAAGTAGACTTTACATGTAGGCAGTTGCTTATGAGTGTGATTTGGGATTCCTGAAGGTTCTGGTAAGTATCTCCCCATCATTTGTGCTAACTGAACTTCCTACCATTCCTTTGGGTTAAGCCCATATTAAAAGGCAGATATCTCATCCAAAAAGAGAAATATTTTTTGAATGCATAGTTTTTAAAGCTATCTTACTAAGAATGTGGCTCTGGGGAAGGGAGTTGCAAAACAGATGAATTTGGGGTTGAAGCTAAAGTTAAGAAGAGAAATGGAGACAGTATTTCAGAGAGGGTACATTCTAAAAGATAGCAAGCCTACAAGGTCTGGTGAGAGGGAGGATCCATATACTCTAGTGGAAAGCCATGAGCTTGTAAAGATTTTTTTTTTTAAAGCAATCTCTATACTCAACTTGGGGCTCAAATTCACAACCCCAAGATCCAGAGTCACACATTCCCCCCCCACTGAGCGAACCAGACAATCCAAGCCATAAGTTTGTAGAAGGCATATAAAAGCATTCACAGTATGACCCTGGGAGAAAAGGACATTCCAAAAGATGGGAGAGGGGGTTCTGAAACTCTGGAAAGTTTTTACCATGAATATAAGGACGGAGCTACTTTCTGCCTGGAGTAGCCTAGAATGACACAGAACACGAGATCATAGGATTCAGAGCCGGAGGAATCTTGAGTATCATTTAATCCCATGCTCTTCTCTTATAACTGCAAAAGTAGAGATACACAGAAGAGCAGCTAGCAGCATAACCAAGAGAAAATTCAAACCCCAAGTCAGCGCCACTTCTACTCTACCCTCATAACTTGTTTATATCAAGTAGAAGAAGATTTTTATTTCCTGATGTGTGCCTGATTATTTGATTCTAGCAGCTGGAACACCAAGGATTTCTCAGAGTAACGGAGTGCTTAATACACATCGGGTTGTAGAAACTCATGATGATGGGGGAGAATTCAAATTGCAGACTGCAGAAGGTGAAAATCCCACACTGACTTGGGAATAATATGTGTTAATCTTTCCCTGATGAAGGTGGATGATTTGTTTACATCTTAGAAAACCCTTGGCAGCCCTTACTGCCATTTTGCCAAGAAAAATCTCCTTCCAACATTATTTCCACTTGGGCATTCATCATTCCAATCCCACAGGCTAAAAATATAAAGGCGTCATGGGAGGGAGGAATGGGAAAGGGGGCAAGCGTGTGCCTTGCTGTGTATGCGACCATCTCTTTAGCAACTCTGTCTTGCAGCATCCAAAACTGGCTTAAGCCATTTCACCAAATATCCCTTGCCCAACTATGGTACCCATCTTCCTTTATTGATTCTCTTCTGAATTTTCTCCTTTTCTGCCTCCTAAAAGTGTTTTATGTTTTTTATAACCATCTGGTTCATTTTCACTGGGCAGGGTTGCCTCTTCTTTCTTCCTCTTTCCCTCTTTGGGAAACACATGAAACATTCACCAATGAACCTCATACACTCACTGTGTACATATATTCTAGAATCGGAAATTCAAACTCAAGGTAATTCAGAAATACTGTTGCATTAGTGAATGCTTCCACCTTAAACTCCTCCAAAGATCTGAGGCTACAGGTAGATAATAGAGTTAAACTCACATGGAAATAACAACTGCTATAAAATCTTTAGGCTATAGATGTTCACATAGCACTTACTATGTTCCAAAAAAAATTTGCACTGCTTTCAATTATGTACTCATTTAATCCTCATAACAAGACTTCAAGGCAGATACTATTATTATCCCCATTTCTCAGAGAGGAAACCATTACATAGAGATGTTATATAACTTGCCAATGAACTTGGCCAGTAATTGGTGGGGCTGTTTATAAAGCTCAGACGCTTTGGCTCCAAAGTCTGTTCCATTAGCCCCTACCCTATGTCACTACCACACCTACACAGGTAGGGTGAAACTGATGCCTTTCTTTGCCCAACCACACCAGCTCTAACCACATTTTAAACATTAGATTTCATTGCCTTGAGAGTTTAGAGATAGAAATCAGTTGGCAAATGAGCATGCTCTGTGTAGGTTAAAAGACCAGTACCAATCCATCCCAAGGTGGGACAGTGGTGCTTTCCTCCTTCTCTCCAAGGCCCCCGCATTCACTCTCTTTTCCTTACTCACGAGACTATTTGTGGCCATCTCCAACACCAGTCCCCTGAGACTCTGAGTTTGAGAGAAGAGTGTCAATAAAAATAGTTAACAATTATTAAAAGCTTCATATAGGGTAGGCACTAGTCTAATTGTGTATTATCTCATTTAATTCTCAAAAGAATGAGGCAGGTAGATAGACGGATAGATAGGAAAACAGAGACACAGGATGACTATGTAACTTGCCCAAGACCTTGCTGCCTACTGGAGCTAGAGTCTGGCTCCAGGGTCTGGGCTCATCTCCACCAGGCTTTGCAACAGGGCTGCTGCAGGGAATCGTCTTGTCCCCTCCCACACCAGACCTGTCATACGGTCTCTGCCACTGTGTCCTAGGGCTGGACAGTAATGCACGAACTCCTCCCCAGAGTCATTGCATGAGTCCCTCCAATTGTCCACTGCAGGTCATCTAATACAGTGTGAGGGGAGCCTGGAAATGGCTATGGCTATGGGGATGGTGCTGAAAATGCATCTCCTCCTTCCTTTGCACCATTCACACCACTCAGTGTGTCTTCAGGCACTAGGAGTCTTGATAAAAAGATTCAGGAAGTAGTTTCTTCACAGATCATCCCAAATCTAGCCCTCACTTTAGAAGTGAAAGATGTTGCCCCACCTTTTCTTTTTCTGTTTTGTGACTATATTTTTCTTTCCTTAATAAATCCAAAAGCCTTAAACACATTTTCTTCCTTAAGGGGATGCTAACTACAGTAGTCAAAAAAAAAAAAAAAAGTACTATCTCACTCTGTCACTACTTAGGGAATAAAATTTATAAATAAATTTTATGGAGGTAATCTCAATTGAGTATTACACAACTAGTCCAATTAACCTAACATAGAATTAGCAGGGGACATGGGTTTTCTGTGAGCTGAAGAGAAGGTTAGAAAGAGCTACAAGGGAGATTAGCTAGATTTACAGCCTCTGATAGTTTGCTAGCATATCTTGATATGCCTCACCAAGAAAATGAGCATATCAGGCTGGTTTCACATTTGTTGGTATTATTTTACTCTTAGGCAAACTATCTAAATTATACTCATTCCTTGATAGAGAAAAAGAGGGAGAAATATAATTGCCACTGAAACTTCCTCCACTGAAATTCAATTGATAATAGAAGAAAAATCTTCTTGGCCTGAATCTATCTATTATCACCCTATTATCTTCCATCAATTGAGGGTGTTAGGACACACCATGGTGTCAAATCCTCCATGTTAAAGTTACCTTTCAAAAGGCAAGCAAAGCACGAGGCTAGAGATATTTCACTTACACTGTTCTCGTGCTTCCTACTTCTTCAGATCGTGGTAAGGAGATTTTTGACCATAGGAACCTAAGATTTCAACAATGTGACAAAAAGAGAAATGGATGGCCATCTTGACTCAAAAAGTGAGTTGATAAGAATGTTCATGCTAAAGTCCAGTTTGGGGCCAATGTAGAGAGAAACAATTGCCTTAAATATCCTGTCTGGTGGGAAGTCATTGAGCAAGGTTATCTTGGGAGATCCTAAAAACACTGCTCAAGCTGAGAGAGAAAACCAGGTCTGCTGACAATGCTGCATGTGGTAGCAGGAGATATCATCCAAATATGGTGCGGTGCCTCCAGGATGAAAATAGGTAGCCCATCAATTATGAGTGTCAAATGCACAAGCCAGGGCAGCACCACACCCGGAGATTGCTCAGGAAAAGTTCAACACATCTTTTTCTTCACTGAACCAGTATTTTGTCAGTGGGAGCCACTGAAGCAATTTGGGTGATTTTTTTTCATTGTAATAAAATGTACATAACATAACATTTACTATTTTAACCATTTTTAAGTATACAATTCAGTGAATTCAGTGGCATTAAGCACATTCACAATGTTGCACAACCATCACGACTACCAATTTCTAGGATTGTTTTTCATCATCCTAAATAGAAACTCTGTACCCTCTAAACAACAACTCCCTATTTCCCCCAGCCCCATAACCCCTAGTAGCCCCTCTTCTACTTTGTCTCTATGAATTCGCCTATTGTGGGTACCTCATATAAGTAGATTCATACAATATTTGTCCTTTTGTGTCTGGCTTATTTCACATAGCATAATGTTTTCCAAGTTCATCTATATGGCAGCATGTATGAGAATTTCATTTCTTTTTAAGGCTGAATAATAACCCATTATGGATGGATATACCACATTTTGTTTATCCAGTTCATCAGTTGATGGACATTTGTTTCCACCTTTTGGCTATTGTGAACAGTGTTGCTATGAACGTTGGTGCAACCACTGAAGCATTTTAAGCAAAGGAGTAACATGATCTGATTTCTATTTTAGGAAAATGACCCCTTACATCAGTCAGGGCATAGTCAGGAAACAGAAACCACACCAGTTACACAATAAAGACAACACACTGTAAAGAATTACTGACCAGAGCAATGAAAAGTCAGGAAGGGAATAACACATTATCACGGGGGCAGAAACTTAGGAAAGCAGTCGTTACCCTTGGGGTCAGGCATACAGAGAGAGGCTGGGGTTGCTGAGACAAAAAGCCTTAGAAGGAACCTAGAGAAGGGGGCCCCATGGGGTTGAAACTCGGAAACTCTCTTGAGAACTGAAACTCTCCTGGAGGCAAGAGTGCTGCTCAGTTGGTTCTGGTGTCTACTCAGAGGGGAGGTTCCAGGGGGCTGAAACCCCAAACTCTGAGAAGAGGTTGCTGTTTGACTAGTGCTGAGGTCTCTGAGCTTTGTGGGGGGAACTTCTGGTACGGGACCCCCAACACTGAGGAGGGATGTTGCTCAGCTGGTGTTGGTGTCTCCAAGCTCAGAGGAGAGGACCCACGTGGCTGGGACCCTACACTCCACTGGGGGAGGGGTGGGCATTGCTTGGCGGCTGCTAGTGTCCCTGAGGGGGCAGGATGAGACTAGTTCTGTGAGTGTTGGAAAGACTGCAAACTGGACTCCAGTGCTGATGCAGAAATGAACTTGCACTGCTGTGTGAGGAAGCGAGTGGGGGTTAGTCAGACTAACAAAAACAGGAAGCTGCCAGGAAGGAGCAAATCCCTTGTCCTGCCTCCAACCCTGCATGCTTCTCCTGGTGCCCCCCTTGCCAGAGCCTGATAGAGATCCATCTCGCTGAGCAGGAATGTGCTTTGCAGGGTCCCAGGCCCAGCGTCACACAACAGAGTGTGGAAGAGATAATAATACTACAGTAGTCCTACAGCAATTGGGAGGGGATTGGAGGAGGCAAGACTGTGGAGTCAGGAATAAAGTACATGTTGGGCATATTCTCAGTGACAGACAGTCCTTGCAGGGGACTGGCTCAGTCTGTTATCTCTACATTGGGAATGGTCCCCCAAAGTATGGCTTGTATTCTGTAACTCCATCCACGGACCATAACTGATTTATACAGGGTGATCACCTAATCCAAGTTGAATTCCGATTCTCTTTCTGGTCTTTGAGATTTGGAAAAGATACCCCTAAAATCTGGGATCATAGATCTGAGTCCATTAATCGATCTGCAGGCAGCTGCCCCAGAGGTCGCTAGCTCTTACCTGTTCCTCCCCATTCCGTGCTCTTGATTATTCAGTTCCAACTTTGATTCCATAAGATAATCCAGAGACCTGCCAATAAATTCTCCCTGTTCCTTAAGCTAGCCAGAGCCACTTTCTGTTGCTTCATATTTTCTCTAACGTCCCAGAGCTTACATTCCAAGTGGTTTAAGAAATTTAAACAACATCAATGCTTAGGGTTGCTAAGTGTTCTACAAGAAAGAATTCTTGTAGAATGAGTGAACTGTGTGAGCCCAGAGCAGGATCATCTAAGTTCATATGTTGGGACCAAAAGTAGGGGAGAATCTGGAATGGGTGAGGAGTGGGGTCAAATATTCCAGACACAGTGATCAGGTCGAAGGCCCACAGGCAAAATAAGCATAATGTGTTGGAGCAAATGAAAGCACCCGAATGCTTCACAAAGAGAAGTAGGTAAAACAGGGAGGCATGATTACAACAGCCCATTAATGAGGGCTTATTTCATACCAGGTTTATTTCATACTAAGCCATTATAGGTGGTACCTGATTTAGCCCTCTCAATGATCCAATGAGGAGGTAATGTGATTGGGAGACATCTCTCTCTGGGAAGATAGAGACAGATTACTAAATCATATTTGTCTGTTATAGTAAAGATAATGTTTCCTGATGGGGCCAAGTTCAGACAGATTTGCTCACAGCCCATTTAAAAAGAGTTGGAATTCCCAACTTCAGAGTTTGTTAACCATGATTCAAACCCATTGTATGGGCAACATCTACCTGGCCTTGCACCCCCATCACCCGGGGGATCCCGGAGGACAAGAGGAAGCAATACAAATAGGAAGTTTGTGCCATCTGCTGTGTTATGAGTGATAAAATCCTTTTTCTCTGAACAGAGCCTCATGTATTCTGCCAGCATCCACAAAAGTGTGGCAAGCTGGCTTTCTAATAGAGTGAAATCTTGGGCTCTTCAGAACTCTTGACAAATGTGATCTCCTTCTTCTAGAAGGGAAATCGAGCCCCAGAGAAATTAAGTGCCTTACCCAAGGCCCTAGAAAAGGAGCTATAATATGGACCCATGTGGATAAACTCCAGAGCCTATAATCTTAACCACAAGGATGAAGCTGAAGAAGCAAGAAGGAGTTAAATCACACAAGACCTTGTAAGCCATGTTATAGAGTTTAAATTTTATCATATGACTAATAAGTGGTCTATTCATTTGGGTAGGTTAGCTACTGTACCAGTTAGACTTCAATATATATATTTGCTTACACCTAACAGAAAATTATTCCTTGCTCATATAATGATTTGAAGCAGAAGATTCTGGTCAGTGGGCAGCTCTCTTGTACATGGTGATTCAGGAACTCAGGCTCCTTCTGTCTTGTGGCTCCATCAACCCTAGGGTCTTCCTTGCTTCCAGCCAAAAGGGATGAGAAGAGAGCATGACAACCCACATTTGCTTCTTAAAACCCATTGTCTGGGGCACCTGGGTGGCTCAGATGGTTAAGGGTCTGCCTTCAGCTCAGGTCATGATCCCAGGGTCCTGGAATTGAGTCCCGCATCGGGCTCTCTGCTCCTTGGGAGCCTGCTTCTCCCTCTGCCTCTCTCTCTCTGTCTCTCATGAATAAATAAATAAAATCTAAAAAAAAAATAAAACCCATGGTCTGGAGATGACCTACACCATTTTTGCTAACATTCCATTGACAAGAGCTAACCGCATGGTCACACCTAGAAACAAGAGAGCCTATCAAACATAGCCCCTGTTTCCTAATGATAAACTCCATCCTATGGAGGAAAGCATGAACTTTGGAGCAGAGGTAGCCACTCAGAGATTTAAACAAGTGGCCTAACAGGTAAGATTTACACTGCAGATCCCCGGCTGCAATACGGACATGTGTTTGGCAGGGATAAGACAGGAGACAGGAAATAAGCCGGAGATCCGCTGTAGTAATATAGAAGAGGCTGGTGGACTACAACAGGCAAGAGAAAATGACAAGGAAGGAGAGGGGTAGGTGGAACCAGGAACCATTCAGAAGATGAAATCTATGGGATACTCTCTCTGCTAAAGTACAGCCCTCCTCCAACCATGTATTTGCTGGCCTGTTTCCACTCCGTCCCTGACTCTAGGTCTATGTCTACATTCACCGCATAATAATAAATGTTAAAGGAAGCAGGAGGGAAGAGATAGAACTGATATTTAAAAAGAGAGAGAGAGAAAATTCAAACTGAACACTTTTATGCAGATTCACACCCTCACTCTCAGAGAGACACACACCAGGCCCCGGATTCTCCTCTCTCCAGGGGCCCCATGCAGATGGAACAGCAGGGCAGCATGCAGCGAATAATGCATGTGTGAATAATCTATGCTTCCGTAAGGAATACATTGTGTGGGTGGCTGTGGGAAAGGTTCTGTGTGCTAGTCTTTGTCATAAAGACTGCTTAGACTACAAAGGCTGCACATGGGTTTCCCAGGAAGCTAACTCTGAGATGGAGCTCCGGGCACAGAAAAGTTCATTTGGAGAGATTTCCCTAAGGGGCAAAATTAACTATCACAGAATTGTCTTAAGTTGGGGCAAGGAGACAGGGCTTGGGTGCTCTTGTACAAAGGTAGTCATATTGGGCATGGGGTATCCTCAGGGAGGGGGTTAAGACCTTGGGCAAGGAATCTCTTGTTAGCCGAGGGAAGTCCCAGAGAAAAACTGAGTAAAGAGCTGTCAGCTGCCAACATTCCTAGAAGCCAGGGGAATGAATATCTGAGTTCTGGAAAGTGGGGATCAGGACATCATACCTCAGTGCCTATATACACAAATGTATGCTTGAGTGCCTGATAAATCGTTAATGACTGATTCTGGCCTTGACAACCAACTCCCCTCCCCCACATTTTGATAATAGGAGTGCATTCCTAGAAATAAGACAATTTGTTATAACATAGAACTTATATAACTCACATATTATTGGACTAATGCATTTCTTTTCTTTTTTTTTTCTTTTTAGGGAGAGAGATAGAGCACAGTTGGGGGGCAGGGGGAGAAGCAGAGGCAGAGAGAGAATCTTAAGCAGGCTCCATGCCCAGCACAGAGCCCGATGCAGGGCTCTATCTTATGACCCAGGAGATTATGACCTGAGCCAAAATCAAGAGTCAGATGCTTAACTGACTAAGCCACCCAGGTGCCCCAAGGAGTACGCATTTCTTAGCTAACCTTTCATCCCACTCTGGGGAAATATAGTATCCTTGGGGCAGATTTTCACTCATCCCAAAATCAATAATATAATCCTCTCTTAGAACTCTCTAGGGCAGTCTATGCAATCAGGCATAGGAGGGAGACAGAACTGGGGTTAAATCCTAATTCTACAACATAGAGCTATGTAGTGAGGCACCAGGCACTCTACCTCTATCAGCCTCAGGTTCCTCATCTGTAACAGAGGGAAAATTAAAGTACCTTAGTATTGTAAGGATAAAATAAGATCATGTAAGTAAAGCATTCAGCATGAATTCTAGCATAAAGATAGCTTACGACGAATGATGCTATGATTAGTAGAGGATGGATTTAAGTATACAGTAAGTCAACTCATGTCCCCTAGAAGGTTCTCTGGGAATGGATGTAGCACATATTCCTGAAAGCTGTATGTAGATGTAGTCCAGTGGAGGTTGTTTTGTTTTGCCACCACAAATGAATTTTCAATAACCAACAAGTGGGTGAAAAGAGGTGATAAGGTGTGAGATACATATATATATATATATATATATATATATATATATATATATATA
>NC_058410.1:43972891-44015265 GCF_002201575.2 Neomonachus schauinslandi | reverse complement strand
TATATATATATATATATATATATATATATATATATATATATATGTATGTATGTATGTATGTATATAGTGGAATACTACTCAGCCATCAAAAAGAATGAAATCTTGCCATTTGCAATGACATGGATGGAACTAGACGGTATTATGCTAAGCAAAATAAGTCAAAGAAATATAATTTCACTCATATATGGAATTTAAGAAACAAAACAGATGAACAGGGGAAGGGAAGGAAAAATAAAAAGATGAAAACACAGAGGGAGGCAAACCATAAGAGACTCTTAACTCTAGGGAACAAACTGAGGGTTGCTGGAGGGAAGGTGGGTGAGAGGATGGAATAACTGGGTGATGGGCATTAAGGAGGGCACTTGATGTACTGAGCACTGGGTGTTAGATGCAATTGATGAATCACTAAATTCTACCCCTGAAACTAACAAAAAAAATTTCTAACTCAGTTTGTATGGTGACTCTGTTAGTAGGGAGAAGCTAAAGTACTACAAAATAGGGGCAACAAGTAATGGATCAAACACAACTGAAGTATTTTTTCTACTCATATAAGGTCTATGGTAGATGTTCCAGATCAGGGGGCGATAGTAAGGTGGCTTCTTTTCCTTGTGGTTACTCAGGCTGACACGTGGCTCTGCCATCTTCAGACCACAGCTTCCAAGCTCGCTGTTTGTGGTAGCTCTTTCTTTAAGAAGTCGGAAGGAGGGGGGAAAAAAAACCCACGAAGGAGGTAGGCAGGAGGTTTTTTAGTCTAGGCCATTGGTAAGTGAGACCATGGGAGTGACTGACTTTGCCTCGGGGCCGGGATCTGTAGGCGGAGGAGCAGACGAGCAGAGTCCTGCATGCAAGGAGTCCTGTGAGCATCCGTCGGTCGGTGCGCCTTCACGCATATATTCAGCACCGGCTACACGCCAGGCCTTGTGCTTCCTCTGGAATTCAAGGCTGAGGAAGACACGGGCCCTAGTTCTTCAAGGCCCAGCAGGGCAGAGAGAAGTGTGTCATAGGAAAGGGAACGGTGACCTAACAGCAGAGCGGGGCCGGGAGGACGGGCTCCGAGCCGCTGATGCCGAGCCGAGCCGAGCCGCGAAGCCACGTGTGTGCTGGCCAGGTGGCAGGGAGAGAGAAAGTGATGGAAACAAGCGGGAACCCGCTGACGTGGCTGGAGGGCCGGTAAGCGTGAGCAAGGCGCAAGGGATGGTGCCCCCGATGAGAATGCAGGAGCCGGGGCAAGAAAAGATCTTTGGCTGGTGGGGGGTGGGGAGGCATGTTAAGGACTTTGCATTTCATCCTTAAAGTTATAAGAAGCCTTTAGAGGTGTCTCAGCAGAGGTCCGGCTCGAAGGAACACCCCGCAGCAGCGAGGAGCCGGGGTTAGAGAGGGAGGAGGACCACTCTGAGGGCTCTGTGACATCCAGGTGAGAAACGACAAAGGCCTGAATGCAGGCAGTGACGGAGAAGAGGAGGATCACACAGCCGCGAAGGCAGAATTTACCGGGGCTGGACTGTTTGCATCGGGGGCGGGGGTGCTGAATAGATCCTCCAGGCAAGAGCCTCAGGTTTTCCATGGAGGCAGAGGGTAATAGCAGAGCACAGACATCAAAGGGCAGAGTTAGAATGAAAAGTGAGTGGAAAGGATCTCTGTCCAAAGTTGTGAAGACATAAAGGGAGATTTGGTAATATCCTTTAGTCAGGGCAACGGAGAGGTCCTGTTCAAGCTCAGGGAGGGTGTCTGCCTCTCTTAAAATCTGCTGCAGGGTGAAAATCCCGGGGAGAAGAAAAAATGTGCCTCGCTCAGCCACTAACTCAAAAGCTTGGCAATGGTTAGCTCTTGGAAAAAAAACATAGGATGGCCCTGATTCACCCAGACACACAGGCCCAGTCCTCGTTAATAACCACGTACTTGTTAAGCTGTGATTTGATTAAGTGATTTGTGATTTGATTAAGTAATTTAAAAGACGGTTTATTTAATTTGGAGTCCTCTGGACTTCAGAATCCAATGCATTTGAAACTGTGCTGTTTCTTGTCAAGATTTTACAGCATCTCTACCTGCTTACAATTAGAAGTTGAAATTAAAAACTGGAAAGAAGGGGAAAGAATTCATTTAACTAAAAAGGAAAAAAAAAAAAAAAGATTTGCCGTGTCTTAAGAGCTCACCTTCTCTGATGGTTGAGCTGCTACAGTTTCATTTTCCGACTGGTCAGAAGATAATGAGGGGGTGGCCTGTAGCAGAAATTTGAGAAAGAAATTGAATTAGAGAATTTAACTTGTCATTTGTGGTTATTCAAAACTCAGAGGAGATATTTCTCTAAGAAGCCTGTCCTGGGGATACCTCTATCCCACAGAAATGTGTTTCCTGGAAATTCAGAGAAAGCCTTAAAGATGTGAGAGTCAAATTTGTATTTAGCAGACAGAGGTCTGAATCAGCTCCCAGTCAGCATGCCATGGGTTAAACGAGCCGCCAGTGGCTGGAGAAGGCAGTGCCCATATCCAGGCCAGCATGGCCCTTCCCAGAACCAACATGGCAAGCCCCAGTGTCAGAGACCTTGGGGGGCTGGTAAGGAAGGGGAGGGGACGGTGCCCAGAGAAGAGTGTGGGCTCTGCAGGCAGGCAGACCTGGGTTTGAGACCTGCTTCTGCCACTTGCTAACCTGCTAGCTGGGCCTATTACCCCACCTCGCTAAGCTTCAGTGGAACTCTTCTTTATCTAGTCAACATGGAGCTAATACTTCCTTACTGAGAAAAGGTCCCTTTTTCTTACAGGCCCCGCCCAAACTGATCCACATACTGCTCTCTTTCAAGTTAGAAGCAATTTGGTTTAGTTAAGACATCCCATTTTACAGATGGCATTTTATGTAACAAATTCTACCAAAGAAGATTTTTATCTTCCAACAGGTAGGATGCCCTTTGGGAATTCCAATCCTAGTTGATCTACTCTCTGCTTTCATATCAAAACATCACTAAATAAATTGGAAAATCACGGGTGTGGCCTGTTTAAAGTGAGAAGATAAAGGAACGGTTCTAACCCCAGGAGATGTGAAGAGGGTTACATTTTGGAAACTATGCTGTTTCATAAATATAGTCCTGTGCTTCTCCCCAGCCACGTCCAAAACAAAGAAGCATAAAATTATGGCACGTTTAAGATACAAAACTTCCGTAACACGTAAATTGTAAGTAGATGGGCTTTGTTTATCTGCATTTATAAAATTTATCCTGGCTCAGTTTCAAAAACTCATCAGGAACCTACAGAGTGCTCTACGTTGTAGGCTGTGTGGCCTAGGTGCCAAAACAAAGGGCAGATTTAATGACCATAAACAAATCAGCTAAACATCATATAAAACTATACACAGACCATGTTCCAACAAAGGTACAGCTGGCCAACTGAGGTTTTCTTTTTATGTATTCAGGAATTATATAGACAGACATACTCCTAGAGTTTCTACCAAACAGGCACAAATATTCAGGGTTCACAACTCAGCTTCCCACTATGCTTTTGATGGACTGTGATCTCAGTGATCTTCCTCCTTCTGGACCAGCTGCTGATTAGGTTCTTGGTGGTAAAGCAGAGTCCACCGTAATGAGCTTGAGCAGAAATGCAGCTTCTTAGATGGTATGAGCTAACATTCCAGAATTCCTAGAGAGAGGAGGGAATGGGACTGTGGACTGAGGTACAGGGGTACTGGGCCCCACTGGTAGGAACACGGCCAACGATGCTCTAAAAATTGCTGCCTCTTCCCCCCATGGAAAGCAATTCCACATCTTAGCTGCTTTAAATGGAAGGCTCGTGCGAATGAGTTCAGTGGTAGAGGCTGGGTCACATGCCGCCATCCTAGTTCAAGAAAGGCTGAAAAACAGAATCCAAATTCCCATATTAGGGAAGCAGGACTCAAGTCCTCAAAAATAAAAAATGACGACCCAAAGGCAATGGCCAGCTAAACTATGACATGTGTATCCACAACACTGTAAAGTATGTCCTCTGCTTCTCCTTTTTTTGGGAAAACATTTAGTCCATAACAAGATCAAAGTTCATAAGGATAAAGACAGCAAGGTAGCTGCTAGTTTTGAGGTGATTTAGGACTACAGCATGAACTCTAAGTTCGAATAAATGTATATGTCATTAACAATCATTTTCCTAAGAGCCTTCAACAAATGGATCAGATCACCAGGGTTGATGTGCTTTGTATAGTGCTATTAATTAAGCAGCTTAAAAATGATAACAGTTATTTATTCTTACCCATTAGCCTGAGTAACTTCACCTGGCTACATCCCGTGAGACTTTTTTTTATAGCAGATAAAACAGAAAGCTTCTACCTTTGCCTACTAGTTTAAATTTTGTATTTCATGAATATCTACTTTACTTATATGTCCTTTATTCCCCCCTGAAAAGCATGTTTTTCAAAATTGGGCTCAGAAATGAGGTCAGTCTATAAATCAAGGGAAGAGCCCTTGTATACATTTAAATCCATCAGGTGTCTGGATCAAACTGGCAGTGAATGAAATATAACTGAATCACCTCCAACATCCCATTAAAATGCCCGTGAATTAAAATATAGCTACCGCAACCCACAAGCCATCATTAAGCTAAATAAGAAAACTAGTATAAGTATTCCCATTACCATCAGGAATGAGAAAGTTACCTCTATTTCACCACTGCTATTTAACATTGTTCTGGAGGTTGAGAGCTAGTGGAATTGGGTAAAAATATAGATAGTAGATAAATAGATGGAGAGATGGGTGGATGGATAGATAAAACATAGATATAAAAATTGGAAAGAATCAGCCCTTGCTGATGATGTCATTATATCTCCAAAAAACTTAAGAGAAGTATTAGTTTGTAAATAATAAGGAAACTCATTAATAGATTAATAAATAAGACCAATAAATCAATGGTTTTAACATATACAAGAAAACTGAGTAGGACATATCGTGGGATGAAAAAGCTTTCATTTACAATAGTAACAAACAAGATAATGATAATAAAAAAAGATAAAAAGAAGTAAAGAGTTATGTATAAAATCTTGAAGAAGGTAATTTTAAAACATTCCTGAGAAGCACAAAGGAAGACCTGGATGAGTGAAAATCATGCCATTCTTCGGGCGCCTGGGTGAGGTGGCTCAGCTGGGTGAGTATCCAATTCTGGAGTTTGGCTCAGGTCATGATCTCAGGGTCCTGGGATTGAGCCCTGTGTTGGGCTCTGGACTAAGCGGGCAGCCTGCTTGAGATTCTCTCTCTTCCCTCTCCTTCTGCCCCTCCCCCTGCTCTCTCTCTCTCTCTCAAAGAAATAAATAAATAAATCTTAAAAAAAAGAAAATCATGCCATGCTCTTGGCATCTACATAATTAAAGTGATCTCAGTGCAAATACTTCCAGGATCTTCTTAACTAGAAAAGATAATTCTAAGAAAAATTCACAAGCCAGATTATCCTGGGAAATTCCTAAAATGAAGAATAATGACAGGGTGGGGGTGGGGATGGAGGTAGTGATTAACTCTGTTGGGACAAAAAGATAAAGATAATCTCAGTGATAAAAACTGGAATCAGAAATAACATAGTTGACAAATAAATATGACTCGAATGAAGAATAACAAGACAGAGAAATACATAGAAAATCCTTTTCCTTTTGCTTACAAAAGAGAAAGCCCCCAAATGAAACTAAAAAGGATAATGAGTGTCTAACAACTAGTGTGGGTAGTTTACAATTAGAAATGGCCACACTGTGCACAATCTACTACTAAACATTGTAATATCTTGATGAAAAGGAGTGTTTCATGGAAAATGTAAATCACCAGCGGTGAAATCAGGAGGTAGGAAACTTTAACTAGCCAATGACAAAGAGAGAAAAGGCAATCAAGGTCTTACTCCTCAGAAGCTCCATGCTACGGTTATTTGACAGGCAACTTCTTCCAAACTTTCACAGAATCACTAATTCCCACACCATATCTGATGGAGGGCAAACGAAATGATGAAAACCTACCCAGCACAGAGTATGAAACGAGGCTATCCTGAATTCTAAAACTTGGGATTGATCTAGGCTTCTCTTTGTAGTGTGTGATCCTTCACATTTTTGAATCAGGTGTAGAAATACCTTTAATAAACTACTAGGAAAGTAAATTCAAAAATACATTTTAAAAATAACAATCTAAAATCAAGTAGTATTTATCCTGGAGAAGATAAGCGTTTAAGAGATGTATTAATTCATCATTTCAACAAGTGAACTAAGATTAAACATAGTTGGTTTGATTAATTTATCTTAAGCATTCTAAATTAAGTCTGTAGAAAGACAGCAACACTCATTCCTGATTTAAAAAAAAAAAACAAACTCCTAATAAGTAGCAATAAAAATATTATCTTAACAACATAAAAATATATAAACAGCCAACATTTCAAATGACAGTGAAACACGGTAGGCATGGCATTAAAAAGGAGAAACAAGACAAGGCTGCCCACTCTCATTATGTTTATTTTAACGTGTTCTGGAAACTTTAGTCTACAGAAATAAAAGAGAAACCAGAAATAAGAGGGAGAGTTATTAGATATAAGGATATGACATCACAATTGTTTGTATATTAGGAATAGCTACTTATATCTGTAGTCAACAAAAAACTGAACTAATTAAAGAGTTGAGTAAAGCAGTTAAATTTAGAAAAAGTTTCCCTTTATAACAGTAAGAATTAAATTTATAGACACATACACAGAAAAAAGACACCATTCATAATAACTGTATGTAGAATACTAGAGATGTACTTTATATCTACAGGTCCTATATGGAGACAAGTATAAAACAATTCACTATAAGACAAAACAATTCCTTATATGACAAAATTAAAAGATAAATATAAAGCATAAAAAATTAGGGGGAAAAGCTGAATATTTCCTTTTTAAACAAAAATAAAGTAACCATAAGGGGAGAGAGTAATACAGTTTGCTATATAAATTTTTAAAAAACTTTAATATGCTAAAAATGCCATAAAAATGTTAAACATAACAAAAAAATAAAATATTCATAACTCATGTGGCAGCTCCTTGATATTTTTCAGCATAGAATAGCTTTTATAAATTAAGAGATAACCCAGGAAAAAATTGTCAAAGGACAGGAAAAAAGTATACATGTACAAAAAGTATATGAAAAAAACAACAACCTTACCAAAAACATAAGGAATTAAACACCAAGAAAACAAAATGGATGCCATTTTCTTCTGTTAACGTGACAAAAGCTTTGCAAACGAATGACATCCAGACTCCTGTACCTCCGAGGCCTGTGAAAATTTGCAAAAACTTCCTGGAAAGAAATTCAGCGATTTGATTTGCATCTTGAAATAAAAGTCATGCCCTTTGACCAAATGCTTTTAGTACTAATACTGTTTGCTCAGGAAATAATTTTGTGATCATAAGCGAGACTACGGCAAAAGGGAAGAAAAATGTAGGATAATGGGAAGTAGGCACAATGGTCCACTGCGGGAGTGAGAGTCAGATGCTTCCTGTGGAATTCACAGACTGTGTAACGGGGGAGGTGCTGGGGGGGAGGGGAGGACTGCAGAAGGTCCGGATGCTTGGCGAGTCCCTGCAGTGCCCAGGGGCGCTGCCTCTTGTTAGTCCACACTTTGTTTCTCTACAAGCATAGCAGGCAGTTTACAGAGTAAAAATTGTGTAAGGGTCAGCCTGTGATGTATCTGTGTAGCTCTGAACAGATGCAACAAAATCTGAACTTTGATTACTTGCTTATGAACAACTGGGAGTTATCTGCCCAGTTGCCAGACCAGCGTAGGATAATGGACAGCAAACAACCCAGATAAGACTTGTTGACTTAGAGTCCAGGGAAATTTTAAAAGTAATCTTTATTGGGCACTTATCCTATAACTTCCCTGTCCATGCTCCATCAGAATATCCCGAAGCATCTAGCTGAGCCATCAAACCCTTGCTGCCATTCCTCGTGACAAGCTGGGATTTTTCTAACTAGCTGAACATAGAAACCACAGCTTAGACAGCTCACCCGGCCAGATAGAGGAATCTTAGATGAAAGTCAACATATTGCAACTATTGGTATTAATTTAAAATTCCTAAAACACTTGTGACAATTTTTAACACACCTAAAATTGATAGTCCCAAATGTACCAAACACCCATTATATGGCCTGTGGACGTGGACCTACAGTCTGGCTGGCTCAGCTTTGCATCTTTCTCATTCTTATTCATTATACTAGATCCACACGGGCCCTCATTTAGTTCCTCAAATACATTAAGCTTATTCCTTCCTCAGTATTGAAGTATATGCTGATCCCCTGTCCAGAAATGCCATTCCCTGGAGTCCTTGGATACTTACTAATCCTTCAGGTCTCAGATTAAAAGAGCCCTTTATTGACCTCTAAATTATCTTCAATTAGCCTGAATAATCAGTTCTCAACCTTAGGTATACATTGCAGTCATCTGGGGATATTTTACACTGTTGATGCCTGGGTCCCATCCCAAAGATTCTGATTTAATTTGCCTGGGAGTGTAGCCTTGGTATTTGAGATGTTTTAAGAACCTCTGAGGTGATCCTAATTTGTATGAAAGATTGAGAACTACTGGCCTAGGTCTCATCACCAGGTGTGTTTCCTTCATAGCATTTCACAGCTATAATGGTGACATGCGCTTATTTATTTATTTATTGGTTGTCTGCTATAAAGGCAGGATCGATGCCAATTTTATTCATCACCAAAAGTATTTGATGATGGAATGCATAATAGAAAGGAAACCCATTTCATATTCTATATTAAAATATCACAAAATCTTAATCAGTGCTTCTCAAACTTCAATGTTGGTATGAATCACCAGGGGTCTTGTTAAAATGTGGATTCAGATTCATTACACCTTGGGAGAAGGTTGAGATTCTACACCTCTAACAAGCTCCTGCACTTTGAGTAGCAAGAGCCTGATGGAGTGTTTGCCTAAACTTTCCTGAAAATTAGAATCACCTACCACCTCTAAGGAATGAAGAACAGATTTCTAGTTCCCAATTCAGACCTACTGAATCAAAATCTCTATGGGGGGAGGATGATAATCTGCATATATAACGGGCATCACATTGATTATTATCTTCAAGGAGATTTGGTAAACCAAGGAGTAACTCAGACACTATTTCTTACTGTGTCTCTATTCAAAGTAATGAAAGAATAACGAAGTAAGCTCTTATCAGAGAGACTCTCCCTCATATAACTATAACCCTGGGAAAAAATAGAACAAATAACCACTTGAAGATTCTGGAGAATAACAAAAGTAAGTAGATTCTGGAGGGGAGTCAACATTTATACTTAGGGTTACTTTTTCATTTTATGGCATTTAGCTTCGGATCAGTCACACTGAAGTCAGCACTATAAAGGGCAGCTAAAACTCCCCTAAAAAACCCAGAAGTCGTAGAGCACAGAGTTCAGGGCAACCATATTCTCACTAGAATGTAAGAGGAGAGAATGACAGAAAATAGAGACCCCAAGGGAAATAGCCACAAGTTCTTTTTTTTCTATTTATTTATTTTTTGATGTAGTGTTCCATGATTCATTGTTTGCTTATAACACTCAGTGCTCCATTCAGTACGTGCCCTTTAATACCCATCACCAGGCTAACCCATCCCCCCACCCCCTCCCCTCTAGAACCCTCAGTTTGTTTCTCAGAGTCCATAGTCACAAGTTCTATGTACAAACTTCTGTCCAAATCTCTGGCTAAGTCCTGAATGCATGCATGGGTAGAGCAATCTGCAAGCAAACCAGCCAAGGATAAAAGGACTGAATGAAGACTAGAGTGGCTGCCAAGAGGTAGAGTTTGAAGTTTAAGTCCAAAATACTAAATTAGCAGCTAGAACAAAATTGTCAACATCTGTTAGAGGACCATAATAGAATCCAGAGTCTCAACAACAAAACATTGACAGTATCCAGGATAGAATCCAAAGTTACTCAGACACAAAAGAGCAAAAATTGTATGATTCCACTATAGGGATATACCTAGAATAGGCAGATTCACAGAAACAGAAAATAGAATAGAGATTACCAGGGGCTGGGAGGAAGGGAGAACGGAGTTATTATTTAATGGGTACAAAATTTCTGTTGCAATGATGAAAAAATTCTGGAAATTGATAATTACATAACATTGTGAAATACTTATGTCAATGAAATGCATACTTAAAAGTGGTCAAAATAAGTTTTATGTTATGTATATTTTGCCATAATAAAACAAAATAGAAAATAAGACAATGTAACAAATGAAAAATGTCTTCATCAGGCTTATCAGTAGAGTAGACGTAACTAAGAAATGAATCAGTGAGCTTGAAGATACGTCCATAAGAACTCTCAAACTGAAAAGCAAAAAAGAAAAAGTGATCAAAGTATCCAAGAGTTGTGGGACAATTACAAACATGTAACATGCAGGTAATGGGAATACCAGAAGGAGAAGAAAGAGAAAAAAAGAACAGATGAACAGATGAAATATTTAAATTAATAAGGACTAAGTTTTTCCAAGATTAGTGACAGACACCAAAACATAGATCCAGGTAGCTCAGAGAACATCAAGCAGGAGAAATACAAAAAATCCTCACCTAAGAATATCATTAAAATAAAATTAAAGCTGCAAAAAGTCAAACACAAAGAGAATATTTTGAAAAGCACCAAAGAATAAGAACACCTTACTTATAGAGGAATAAGAATAAGAGCTGTATCAGACTTATCTTTAGAAACCATGCAGCAAGGAGAGTGTGGACTGAAATATTAAAAATGTTTAAAGGGAAAAAAACCCACCAACCTAGAGTTCTGGATCTAGTGAAATTATCCTTCAAAAGTGAAGAAATAAAGACTGTCTCAGACAAACAAAAATTGAGGGAATTTGTTGCCAGTAGACCTGCCTTGTATGAAATGTGAAAAAAGTTAAAAGGTCTTCAGAGAGAATGAAAATGATATAGGTCAGAATTCAGATCTACATAAAGAAAAGAAGAGCATTTGGAAAGGAATAAAGATAAAATAAAATCTTTTTTATTCTTAAATAAACTAAAGATAACAGTTTGTTCAAAATAATAGTAGAAACAATAGATTGGTAACCTATTGCTTATGGAGAAGTTAAATGAATGACAGCGATATAATAAGGTGTGGGAGGGAGGAATTAGAATATTCAGTTATAAGGGATCTGTACTACCTGTGAAACATATAGTGATATTTGAAAGTGGAATTGAATTAGCTATAAATGTATAAACTGCAAACCCTTGGGCACCCAAAAAAGTAAAACATAAAATGCTTACTTAAAACCAGAGAAGGCAGGAAAGGCATGGAAACCAAAAAGAAAAAAGAAAGAAAGAAGGAAGGCAGCAAATAGAAAGCAGATACAAATATGGTTGATATTAATCCAACTATATCAAAAATCACTTTAAATGTGAATGTATAAAAACATCAATTAAAATAGGTTATCAGAATGGATAGAAAAAAAGACAAACAAAAAACAAGACTCAACTATATGTTGTCTGAAAGAAGCCCACTTTAAATATGAAGACACAGATTAAAAGTAAAGGCGTGGAGAACACTAATCAAAAGAAAGTAGCTATATTAATTTCAGACAAAGGAGATTTCAGAGCAAAATATTTATCAAGGATAAAGAGAAGCATTATATAATGACAAAGAGGTCAATTCTCAAAGAAAACAGCAATCCTTACTATGAATGTGCCTAATAACAGAGTGTCAAAATAAATGAGACAAAAACTGGTAGAACTACAATGAGAAATGAAAGAATCCACTATTACAGTCTGAGACTTCAACACCCCGCTATTGACAATTGAGGTCCAACAGTAAGAACATCAGTAAAGGTTTGGTTGGACTGAACAACACCATCAACTAACTGGATCTAAATGACATTCATAGACTACTTCATCCACCAACAGCAGATTACACACTCTTCTCAACCTCACTTGGAACATTCACCAAGATAGACCACACTCTGGACCATAAAACACAATTAACAAATTTAAAAGTATAGAAATCATACAAAGTGTGTTCTTAGTCCACAATGGAAGTAAACTAGAAATCAATAACAGAAAGATATCAGGAAAACTCCAAAGTATTTGGATGTTAAACAACATAATTCTAAACAAACAGGTCAAAGAACTCTCAAAATGAAATTTTAAAATATTTTGAACTAAAAATACAAGTTATCAGTTAGTGGGATGCAGTAGAAGCAGTGCTTACAAGAAAATTTACAGTATTAGATACACAGGTTAGAAAGAAGAAAGATCTAAAATCCATAAGCTAAGCTCCCACCCTAGGAATCTAGAGAAGGAAGAACAATAAAAGCCTAAAGCAAGCAGAGAAGAAAAATAATAAAAATTAGAGCAGAAATCAGTGAAATTACAAAGAGGAAAACAAGAGAGAAAATCAATGAAACCCAAAGCTATTCCTTTTCAAAGATTAAAAAAAAGACAAACCTCTAGACAGGCTAACAATCTGAATTACAGAAAATTTGACTTGCTCAAAGTCACACAACTAGGAAATGATCTCTTGACTTGGGAGGTGAGCCCTGGTATCTGGTCTGGCATTCACAGCAATAACCACTACACTTCATGGCAGTTCCCGGGGTGCTGTCGGGTCTCCTGTCCACAATGGCCTCCTCCTCCCTTGACACTGCTTCCTTCTTTACCTTCTCAGAAAATGGCGATTGGTTAAGGCCCTCTTTCTTACCGAGTCTGGACACAATGTTAAAACTCTTTTCCACACAGAACTATATCAACTGAAAGAAGTTGGCATTCAGGTTGAAACCAGTGTGTCATCACTGGCCAGGTCTCCCTTTGCCCCCCAAAACATACTTTCATTCTAGAATCTCTCAAAAGCTATTTGCTGTGCTCCTACTATTTGCCGGGCACTTTTTCCCCCAAAGTTACTTTGATTAGGATCTAGGAAAGAGAGACAGAGACAGAGAAATGGAAGGAAAGAAGGTAAAAAGGGAGGGAGGGGGAGGGGGAGGAAGGAAGGAAGGAAGAAAGGAAGGAAGGGAGGAAGGAAGGGAGGGAGGAAGGGAGGAAGGACGATCTTTAGTCTTTCAGAGGTTAAGTACTCTTCCATTCCTCTTCCAGGGAACCACAGCCTTAGCCCTCCCCTGTGAAGTTGTATCCTGAAGATCTGCCTTCCGCTCTCTCAAAGAAATATGAAGAAGAGGAGACTGATCTCAGAAGCCTTGTTCTGTCTAGATAAGGAGTATGACACAGTCACTCATTTTTGCACTGATACTAAACACAGTCTCACATCTATATTCAGCAGCTAATAAACCTCTCTAGCATTCATTCAACCAGCTCTAAGTTGCTGGAGAAGGAAAACTAGTCATCGGAACATTTACAGATGACTGAGCCCACAAGGTGACTTACGGTTGGATTCACAAGTTAGATTCCACGCTGCCTTTAGTGCATAATGACTATATCACCAATAGTAATGAAGCTATGCCAGTTTTCCTTCCTTATCCCAAACATTACACACAGAGAAAGAGACAAGACTGTCTTAAGCACAAATAAAAGTGAAAGAAAGTGTACCAAGAGATATTTGTAAAAATTGTAACAGTAAGGATTAGTTAAGAAAATGGAATGAAATACTTTGTTGGACACTGTCTTTCCTAGCATAGGATGTGCACGTAATGTAGTGATTTGTAAAGAGAATACAGAAGGAAAAGCGTTAAGCCAGCTCTCTGCAAAGATTGGGATTTGAGATAAGGTTGAGTGTGACTCCTGGAGGGAGACTGTTGAGACTGACAGTTTGAGAGGGTTAGGGAAACGACGTCTGGGAAAGCTTCTGGCATCTTTTCCTGAAATACCCTGAGTATTTCTCAGGATTCTGGCTACTCCCGTACAAAGATGGTGTTGCAGATGGTGCACCACTTAATTAGAAACTATTCCATCAGTGGTTTCAAAATTCCCTGTCTTATCCTCTCATTAACACACAGACAAATCATTGATGAAAACTCAGCCTCCCTGATCAAACCTACAACAGTTTTTACATGAACTGGAACATATTCAACCAAAAGAAATCAGAAAAGTGCTCTCCAGGAAATCCCTGGAGATTTTGGCCCAGCCTTTGAAGGACCCAATGTGGGGTATCATGTCCTGAGGCCAGCTGATGTTTCTCAAAGATGTGAGATCTGGTTGGAGATATATATGTGTGTGTGTGTTGCTGTTGGCGATATTTTTAAGAGACTTCTCTCAAGTCAAAAGAAGTCTGGTCATGTAATAATGGAGTAAATAGATGGTGACCGGAGACAAGAATTTCCAATGGTCTCATCTGCAACATCCTTGCAGACCTAACATTCTTCCTCAGATCAGAATGTGCCAAAAAAATGTCTTCAGAACACTGAGGAACACCTTGCCTCCAGAAAGTTCACCATTCAGGCAAGAACCTCGCCAAGCATCAGTTATAAATTTTGCTGTGCCGTCTTGGTCAAGATACAAAAATCTATGCATCCCAATGTCTGTGCCTCTAAGTATAAAACTATTACTCTTTGATAATATATAACAGCACCATTTTTGAACAGTTATTAGGTGTATGACATTCTGCTAAAAATTCTGTAAGTAATAATCACAATCCGTACAACATCTTTATGTGAGGTCCTAATGATCCGTGTTTTGTAGATGTGCAAACTGAGGTCAAGGGAATTTAAATTATTTTCCCAAACTAGTCTGCAGTGGAATAAATGGTAAAGATTGAATTTGGACCTGACTTAGTCTTTTTTCAAAGCCTCTGCTTTCCCTCCTCTCTCCCTCCCTCTGTCTCTCTCCCCTTCTCTTTTTCTCTCTCCCTCTCTCTCTTTCTCTTTCTGCATTAAAAAAATCTTCACTGAGATGTAATTACATACAAAAAAATGGCACATGTTTAATGTATACAATTTAAGGGACTTGAACATAAGCCTACACTCATGAAACCATCACCACAGAGTGATAAACATAGCCTCACCTGCAAAAGCTTCCTCTGTCCCTGCTTTTGTGTATGTGTGTGGTAAGAACATTTAATTTGAGATAGTTTCCCAACAACTTTTTCAGAGTACAACAGTGTGACCTATAGGCACTGTATTGACAGCAGATCTTTAGAACTTACCTTGCATAACTCCAACTTTACACACATTGACCTCACACCTGTTAGGATGGCTATTATCAACAAAACAAAACAAAAGATAACAAGCGTTGGTGAGGGTTTGGAGAAAATGGAACCAATTGGGCCAGTTGCACATGAGACATTGGAGTCACTCTGCTATTCGCCATCTCCCATGTTCTGCCCCCCATCTTTGCATGACTGGCTCCTGATCCTTCAGAGTACTACCTCCTCAGGGAGGCATTCCTCACACTCCAACTAAATGTGCCCTCTCCCGTTCCAGTCACTCTCTGCCACATCACCCTACCTTATGTTCTTTGTCACCATTTTCACTATCTAAAACCAGCTTAGCTCTTTTTTTAAAATATTTTATTTATTTATTTGAGAGAGAGCCTGAGAGAGAGCGAGCACAAGCAGGGGGAGCAGCAGGCAGAGGGAGAAGCAGGATCCCTGCTGAGCAAGGAGCCTGATGCAGGACTCGATCCCAGGACCCTGGCTCAGGACCTGGGCTGAAGGCAGACGCTTAACTGACTGAGCCACCCAGATGCCCCGCTTTTTTTTTTTTTTTAAGATTTGTTTATGTATTTGAGAGAGAGCACAGGAGGGGAAGGGCCAGAGGGAGATGGAGAAAGAATCTTAAGCAGACTCTAACCTGAGCGCTGAACATGGAAACCAAGAGTCAGATGCTTAACTGACTGCACCACCCGGGCGCCTCCTTAGCTCATTTTTATTTAATTGTTTTTCCCCACCTCCTCCCACTGGAATGTAAGCCCCATAAGAGCAAGAACCTTGTCTTTTTTGTTCTGCTGGAAACAGTGCCTGGCATAGAGCAGGAGCTAATAGATGAATCCATAGAATGAAGGGATGAATTAATCCTAGAATCATAAAGTGCCCCCCCCTGGGATGTAAAGTGTGACTTTTGATATTCTCAAGGAAACTTTGACTCTTGCAGCAGCCAATTCTGAGCAACTTCTGGGAACAGCCTCCCTCCAATCTTTAAATTCACATTTTCTTTTTCTCCATATAGATCTGAAATGTTGTAACATACGATCTGAAAGGTTCGTATCTTAAGTGTACCATTGCAACAGTTTTGACTAATCCATATGAAGACACAGAACATTTCCATCCCCCAGAGAGTTCCTCTGTGCCCCTTCCCAGTCACCTTTTCACCCTGCCCCAAACAAGTGCTGATCTGATTTTACCACCATCACTTTGTTTTGCCTAGAATTTCAGTTAAAAGGAATCATCCTTTTTTGTGTCCAACTCTTAGTCAACAGGTTTTGGGGATTCCTCCGTGTGGTTGCAGCTACCAGTAGTTCATCTCTTTTTGTTTCTCAGTGGTATTCCCTGGTATCGATGCGCCGCTGTTGGCTTACCCATTCTCCTGCTGAAGGACGTCTGGGCGGTTTCTAGGTTTTGGCTATCACAAGTAAACTGCTAGAAACATTCTTATACAAGGCTTTTAGTGGACATCTATGCTTATTTTTCTTGGCTATATACCTAATTGTTGAATATGGGGGTTATAGGATAGATGTGTGTTTAACTTTTTAAGAAACTGCCGAATGGGGGTGCCTGGGCGGCTCAGTTGGTTAAGTGTCTGCCTTCAGCTCAGGACAGGATCCCAGAGTCCCGGAATGGAGCCCCAAATCGAGCTCCTTGCTCAGTGGGGAGCCTGCCTCTCCCTCTCCCTTTGCTGCTCCCCCTGCTTGTGCTTTTTCTCACTCTCTCTCTCAAATAAATACATAAAATCTTTAAAAAAAAAAAAAGAAAAGAAAAAGAAACTGCCGAATGGTTTTCCAAAGTGACTGTACCTTTTAAAAATCCACTTTTAATTTCCTCAAACTGCACTGTGAAACCATTAGGCAGTCAAATACCTAGAGGTCATCCATAGGAATACACATCAATAAATAGTTATAGTATAAAGTATAATAAGCCAGAGAGCTCAGAAGGAAGCGCTAATCCCCCAGGCCTCCCCATCCAAGCCCTACTCCTTTGTTTCTCGGGCACTTGGAGAAAGAGAGCCTGATGATCCACTTTGCCAGAGCAGAGGGAAGTCACTATGCCCTTCCCTAGTCAACTAATGCTTTAATCTTTTCCACCAGGTGCTTTCTTGATGAGCAGAAACTAGAAGCGAATATTCCAAGCAAGATGGCCTGGGTTCTGTTTTGTATTGAGCTTCTTGGCCCATGCTCTGACGCAGATAAAGAATGGCACATGCCTGGGGCTATTTCAGGCTCTTGGAGAGAGGCAGGAAGCTGTCCTTCAGAGAAAATGAAGTAACCAATCATGTGTCATGCATACATTTGAGCTTTCAGGGGGAAGGTCTAATCTGAAGATGGATTTTCCCACCACTAATAGCCACTTTTTTCGATAGATAGCTGATGGCAGTGGCATTTGGGGGGCCCTTTGGGTACTTATTTCCCATCAAGATTGAATAGTTTTACTTGGTCAAGATGTGAGTAAGTCTAGCGTTCATAAGTCTCTCTAGTCAACGATGTTTAGTCAAGTAATAGTCTAACTTCTTTTAGAATCAACCTACTGAGGCCTTTGGACGGCTTCAAGCATTCTTTGGAGTATTCCCCTTTCTACTGAGTGATGGGAAGTGTCCAAGAGTGGTGGCCCTCAAATAATTAAGGCACTAGTCAACCTAGAGTGGACAGCCATCGGAATGAGGACCAGCATCACAAGCATCTCAGATCCTTTGATTCCAATTCCATTCTGGCCCTTTGAGGCCACTCTCAAACCCCAACAGCCCTAAAAGATCCCTGAAGTCATTCTGGAGAAGAGGCTCAGTTTCCCAAGAGCCAGAGAAATCCTCAGGAACCAGAGATGGTAGTGACCACCCAAAACCTTCCTGATGCAAAAACCAACTACCCAGATGATCAAAGGGCAGTTCAGTTTTCTGGTAATATCCAGTATCCAGTTTGGACATGGGCTTCTCAGCTGTCTCAGAGCTGAAGAAGACCCCAAGACTTTCTGAGTCTGGATCCACATTTCCAGGGCTAGTGTATGTCCAAGACAATCCCAAAAAGCGGTCATGTCTTTTGGGAATGAGGCTTTCTTGCACAGTTATGGTTAAATCTCCCATCAGTGAAGAATTTGTGGTGGAAGCCATCTGGAATCCTCTGGTACAAGGCACCTGAGGTATTGATCCCCACATCTCTGGCCAAGAGTCACAGAGGTCTTTGAGATCAGACATTAGGAAATGATTGCCTATCCTGTTGTTCAGACCAAGGCCCAAGTTCTCGAATGGGTTGTTAAACTGTTTTTATTCCCAGCCTGCACTTTTTGTAACAAAGCTCACCTTAAAAACAGGATAGACTCTGCTTTCTAAAGTCACCTTTAAAAAGATTCTGAAGGGGCACCTGAGTGGCTCAGTCGTTAAGTGTCTGCCTTCGGCTCAGGTCATGATCCCAGGGTCCTGGATTCGAGTCCCGCATCGGACTCCCTGCTGAGCAGTGAGCCTGCTTCTCCCTGTCCCACTCCCCCTGCTTGTGTTCCCTCTCTTGCTGTCTCTCTCTCTGTCGAAAAATAAATAAAATCTTTTAAAAAATAATAAATAAATAAATTAATTAATAAATTAATTAATTAATTATTTAAAAGACTCTGAAAACAGGAAAAACGTCATGTTTTCTTGATAAGACATTTACTCCACCCTCTGAGCTCCTAAACTTAATGGGTCAGAAAAAACAAAAACAATACAAAACAAAAAAACCCAGGTGCTGTTCTGGTTTGATATAAGTAGTTATCAGATGCTATTTAGAGAGTGTGTGGATGGATTCCTTGGCTCCTATTGAATCCTGGAATTCTGTTTCCAGCAGGCTTTCAGCAGCCGTGGCTCTGAGTCATCTGCCCGGTGACCAGAAGCTGGGCTCCAACGTCATGTGCTGCCCAGATAATGAGGTCAAATGTGCCAGACCCACTGGGAGCCTGATAACTGGCTTATTAACATCCCTAAATGATAGCACTTTTGATTAAACCTCACATCTCTGCCTGTTCCCCCTCTCATCCCTTCTAAAATTAGAGCTGGTATTTTGATAGCCATGCCCTTGCTTGAACTTTGGGATGGTTCAAGGATAGTGGAAAATCATGATGTACCTAGACTCTTACTTCCAAGGACAAGGGGTTTTCTGGGTCACAACGCCTTAGGCTTTAATTCCAAGCCTTGCTGGTCTTCTTTTCCCTCGGGAACACACTTATATATTTTTCTAAAAATCCAAAAAAGTATAAAAGAAAACATAAGATTTATATTTAGGAGTCTTGTGCTCTAATAACAGCTTCTGCTCCTAAACTAGATATATAAGCAAACAGAAGTCAGTTATATCACTGTGCTTCAGCTTTTCACCTATAAAAAGGAAAGAATGCTACTTCCTAGGACTAGTATAAGGATCACATAGGATAATAGATAATCCCTTTGTAACTAATGAAAGCAGCATAGGAATATTTACATAATTAGTATTCATGTTCCTAGGTTTTCTATTTTGTGTGCAACATTGCTTTGTTTGACAACTGTAATTGCCAAAGTCAGTCTGTCCCATTTTAATTTCAGTGTTCAACACATAAAATATTATAGAAGAATTTAGGAATATCCTCTAAAGGAACCATGGACCTAGAAAATGAAGATGTTCCAGGATGACAGACAGCTCTAGATCTCCATGAAAGTGAGGAGAAGGCCAAAGGCCAGGCTGATGAAAAACAGAGGACAAGTGTACGGTGGATGTCAGTGACCTAGAGAGTGTCTTCTACCACGTGGGAGAAAGGGAAAGAGAAAGTCTAGGTCTTCCTGCCACCCCTTCCTGCCATGGGGTATTTGAGGCATCCCGGGAATTAGGTTAAGATGAATGCCCAAAGCAAAAACTAGAACTGGGGCGGCCCTTCCAAAGAATACCAAAACAGTTTGGGAGGAAGGCAGCTGACTTTTGGACATGGATTGAGCACAGGTTGAAGAAGAAGATAGGAAGGGTGGGATAGAAAGTACAGGATGAACCAAACAAAGACACTTTAGACTAAAAAAATAAAATGAGGATGAGGATGAGGCAGAGGCTCAAGATGTCAGTGTGAGGATCGGCATGAAGCTGCACAGCCGGTGTGGTGGGTGTGAGGAGAGTAAGATGTGAACTTGAGCTCTTAGAGGAGAGGAGTTGATTGATGGGAGTGTGCGCACGGCCTTGGATGACAGAAACAAGGGAGAGGAGATGACAATCTCCGAAGTGGAGGAAGTCAGGGGCCTAGAGGACCAGGGTCTTCACTGAGACCCCCACATTGTGAGTGGAATCTCCCAGGATGAAGGTGGGACTTAAGGTTACAATGTACACAGGAACAGAAGTTTTCCATAAATTTGGAGGAATGACCAAGAGTTTAGAAGATGAGAGTGACAAGGAAGGGAAGGCAATGGGATGGCCCAATGACAGGGGCCCAGATATAAGAGGATAAGAGTGTTTATTTGGAATGCCAACTCTCCTCTGACTTCCGATCTCTTCTTCCTCTTCTCATCCTCAGACCCAAGCCCAGAGATGGTGAAGATGAAGAAGGATAGCAGCTCCCCAACACCCTGAAAGGATGACAGATTCATAATCCTTTTTCTTCACAGAGTCAGAGGTCAAGATGGAAAGAGAAAGTAGAAGGAACTGCTCTGTGAAGAAGTGGAGGGTGCAGAGGACTCTGATTCCAATTTGTATGGGTGCAAGAGGAGCCGTGGGATGGACTGAGTAGGCGGACAGCCATGGAAGGATGAAATCAGAGGCAGAACACAAAGACAGGGCAAAGAGAGGGGCTTGCCGTTGGGGATGTGTTAGTGACAAGGATGAGAAGCTGGGGAATGAACTGACCCCAAGGTTCTGAGTGGAACTCTAAGCAGGCTCAGAAGTCGGGTCGTTTATATGTTCTTCCGGGGACAGTAAGTTCAGAGGCACCATGGCCTCTTTGGCCCACTTGAGTAGGACATAGTTCCTGGACATCCATGAGGCAGTGACCTTCAGCCAGCAAGTGCACCTGCCAGCATGATACCTGATGTGTAATGGCCTGAGGTGAGCTCTCGATTATCAAAGGCCTGACTGAACATGATTCTGACCATGCTGTGACCTCTGGGTCTTAGATGGCATAATGGCATAGATTGATGTTCTTCTTGGTCTTTTTCCTTATCCCTACCTTCTTTCCACATCTGCAACATTATTATTAAATGCCAAAAATGGGAGAATAGTTAAATAAATTATAGCGTATTTGTGCTTTCGAACACCACCACAAGGCAATTTTAAAAATAGGACAAACTTGTAAATGTGCATCTAGGAGGATCTCTAAGATAACAATTGGGTTTAAAAAAAAAAAGGAATTGGCAAGATAATGACTAGAGTAAGATCACATTATTGGAAGGAAAGCAAAAGAAAAGAAAGGAAGGAAGGGAAATTTATCCTTATGTCTACTGTGTGTGTTTGAGTATGTATTTAGGTGTTTATGAATAGAGAAGAATTTTTCAAAGGTATTTCTCATAGCCCAGGTGTGAGCCTGGGGGCAGCAGGGTAGAGGAAGAATTTTTACTACAGACACTATACACTTCTGTAATTCTTAAATTTTTAACACCTATTATTATGTATTACATTAGTAATTAAAGACATAATTCTATAAGTGATTCTATCTAGATCTGGTCTTTACAAGCTCTAGTTTTATTTATTACACACTCGAGTTTTATTCACTGTGGATTTGGGCATAACACAAGCAAGTAGCAAATATTTACTCATTGAAAGCAATGAGTAAATTTGGGGAAATTTGGAGCAGGGATGATGGAAGCAATTTGCAAAATCACTGAGCAGAAACTGGAGAACGTTGTCAATGAGTTGGAAAATTGTTCTGAACAATTCATGATGAAGGTTAGTGCGTGGGCTGAAGCTGAGAAATTTGAACTGCCTTGCTTTTGTATGCCATTTGCTATCTTCTCTTTGTAAGTGAGAGGTGAAATTATTAAAGTCTAGAATTTCACAAGCAGGCAATTTTCCCAGTCTTAAGTGATAAATTTAAAAGTCACACACAAATAATTGCAGATTATAAGGAGTTGTATCTGAAACCGACACTAAATATTTTGAAAAGTGAATTCAATTTAATCTTAAAATACTGAAAGGTGAAATTTGTAAAGACAATTTTCATAGTTGATTTGTTTTCATAATTTTCTCTCCAAAGGCTGGGTGAGCAACCTTTCTACCCCATCACTTAAAAACCTGCTAGAGTTCACACCGATGACTTCATCCTATATTAGCTTTCTGTCTAAATATACCTCTGAGCAAATTCCTGCAGACAACCTCAGTGTTAAAACAGCTTTTCGAACAAACACAATCTCTCAAACAAGTGTGAATGAGCTGCACTTGAAAATTCAGTCCCTGTCATTACTCTCCAAAGTCAAGGACACTTCACTAAGCCCCCTGCCCTGATCTCAAGAGAGAAAAAGGGCACAGATTGGCAGTAGGCGAGGCTTGTCCCCATGGCCCACTCTTGCGCACCCTCCGCTGCCCCGTTTGGCCAGGAAGTTGGTTCCGCCTCTGCTGGGCTGCCCTCCCGCCCCACCTGCCAGGCCCTAAATCTCCCCGGTCTTCTGCAGGTTCTTTCTGGGAAATCAGTATATTTTAAAAACCAGATCAAACGAAGGGCTATTCAGGAAGGGCAAGCCCATGCATGTTTTGAGAAAGGGAAAGAGCTAGCATTCACGGAAAAGTCATAGACATTTCAAATTGCAGGGGACTATGAAAATCTTTATATTCAATTCCCTTCTTTCAAAGCTGAAGAAACTAACCCCCCAAGAGCTACGTGACTGGCCAGGACCAAATGTCATTCTGTAGTCAATGTATTGCTAGACAGAAGAAAAATATCTTCAGTATCCAGATATTTCTGGAACATTTTGGTGATACTGAAAATATGATTATATCAAAAATGTAGTAAATTCATAGTAGATACCTTATTAGGTAACAATCATATCATAAGCTGCAATTTCTTGGCATCGGGTTTTTATATGAAGACTCCAAAGTGAACTTACTCATTCAGCAAATATTTATTATCTGCTGTGTGCCAGGCACTATTCAGATGCTGGGGAAAGCTGGGAACGAGTGGCTGTTGGAGAGTTGTGCACAGAGCAGGGATATGATCCGACTTAAATTTTCAAGGACCACTCTAGTTGCCGTGTTGAAAATAGACCATGAAGCGGGGGTGGTTGCCAAGAGTGGAGGCAGGCAAAGCGGTGAGGAGGCCGTGGCCACCCAGATAGGCAAGCGTGGCGGCTTGCACCAAGGAATGACATGTGGAAGGAAGAGCCGATGGGATTTGCTAATGCACTGGATGCGAATGGAAGAAGAAGAAGAATGAGTCAGGGGTACCTCCTCCAGAATGAGTCAGGGGTACCTCCTCCAGAATGAGTCAGGGGTAACTCCTCCAGAATGAGTCATGGGTACTTCCTCCAGAATATTTGGCTTCTTAAAATATGGCAACTGGAAGAATTCCATTGCCATTAACTGCAGTGGGGCAAACCAGAAGGATCAGGATTGAGGGATCCATTTTGGAATTCTCTTCAGGGCATATTGTTTGAAAATTCTAGAAGACATTCAAGAGTGATGTTAGCACAATCAGACCTAGGAATGTGGAGTTTCGAGAACATTCTGGGTTGGCTATTTTCTAACTTGACTTTTGAAGTGAAGATCTTAGTTAGAGCTAGTCATCACCCATAAGGGCTATAATAAAGCATTTCTCTCTAGAGTGTTAGTAACCATGATATTTTATTGATTCAACCTGTATTTATTTATGAGGTACCAGGCACTATTGTAGGTTCTGGGGGATTGAAAGATGATTATGGTCCTTGTACTAGGTGCCTCCTTCTGGAGAGGGAGACAAAAACAACACAACAAAACCTACAACACTGTAAGTGCTGGGAGAATTTGTTCGAAGTGCTAATGGAAACACAGAAGCAGAAATCATTCAGTCTACCCAGGAAGGCCAGAGTTGGTGTTTGAGCAGAGCCTTAGGGTTGAGTAAGAGTTTTACATGCAGATGAGGGTGGGTGGGCATTCCAGGCAAAGAAAACACTCGCGAATGCTTGGGGGCGGGGGAGGGCAGAGCCCATCCTGGGACCCACAGAAGGCCCTGTGGTCATAGCACAGGCTGTGCAGGGGAAGGTGGCTGTTAATAGCTGGGATGACGAGAAAATCGTGGGTGTGGTGTGTGGAAGGCATGATGTGTTGGGCTGGTATGCTAGCTACTTCGCAAAGGACGAGGGGACGAACAGAGGCAGGATGAGTAAAGACACCTAGGTCTGTGTGAGCAGGGGCCGCTGTGCTCTGCTGAGCTGTAGTTAATCTCCTGGTGGCAGAGGAGATGGCCCTGCTCTCAGGGTGGGAGGGAAGAGTGCCAGGAGCTGGCACTGGCTTGAAAGGGTGCCCTTCCGTGGGTTGTCTCCAGTCGCTGAGTCCCCAGCCACCTGCTGCGGGGGCTGGCCGGCGGAAGACCAGACCCGCCCTGGGGGCAGGACCGCACCTCTGCGTGAGAGGCTGGAGAGCCACGAACAAGCTTCAACTCGAAGAGGGGCACAATGAGCTTCTCCCAAGGGGTTACTCCTCCCTGGGAGACTTCCACAGGGAATGATCTTAACTCCAAGCAATTCATCTCATTTGGTAGAAATGCATCCATAGATCCCAAGCCTGTGTGGAGCGCACTGGTGCAGACATGCCTCAGATCACATATGCGAAAGGCCAGTCCTCTTTCAGTCAAGACCAGCCTGACAATGTGAGATTTCTGTCCAGTCTTAGCCTTTGAGAGTCACAAAAGGAAAGCTTTTACTTAAGATATTTCAGAAACATGGAGCATCTGCAAATGTTTATCAAATTTAAACAAAGTGTTAAGATTGAAACAAACACTATGTAAAGGATCATCTGTTAGCACTGTGTTCATTGTGACTTGCGTGTGTTGGCACCGAGAGAAAAAAGGAAAACTCTAGCGTGATAAAAGAGAATCTTCTCCTGCACCCACGTTCCTCAGGAATGATTTCTCCTTGGCAGTTTGTGGCGTGTGTCCTTATGAAGTGTGTGGTGTGGCATCCATCATGTACACCAAGACACCCAGGTAGATTGAGCACAAGGGAGCATGGGAGCCCTAAGAGGGGTACATGGGATGATGATAACGTTGTGGCCATTTTCTAGGGGGAGAGAAGTCTTTTCCAGGGTGGCTTTCTGCTACTGGCTTTTAGGGTACGGAGGGTGAATAATGTAGCTTGTCATCACTCCTTCCCGGCTGTTCGTTCCTACTTCCTGTCCTTGAGAAAACAGCTAAACAACTTGTGTCCTCTTGTACGGGTTTCCAGGAATAACCAGCTGGAACTTCAACTAAGTCATCTCATTTTTCTGAGGGGAGGAGGGTGTAAAGAAACTAGTCTCCACGTATCAAGGCTACGTATGTATATGTATGTATATATACACACATGCATGCACACATACATATATGTTCTGGGGAGGGACATGTATTTTTAAAAAATATCCTACATATGATGCCAGGCTTTTCCTGTGCCTATGATCCAATCAAATATCCTGACTCCACAATTATGGGAAGTCCAATGGCCTTGCCAAAAGTGATCTGAATTTCTAAGGGTATTAGGTTAATGTGGTGGCCTCTTTATGTGATCTCTGGCTCTAGCCAGACTGTTTTGTTTATGGAGTCACTGCCCTGAATGTGAGGAAGCTGGTCCGCACCAGGGAGAGAGGTGCCAAACAAACCGCTCACCGAGGGTTCTTTGGGTGGGAAGGCAACTCTACTAAAGGTTTGGGGGAAATGATGGGAAGTTTGCATCAGAGCAACTCAGACAATTTTAACGCTAAATAGTCTTTGCCTGTCTCCTTAAAAGTCCCTCGGCCTCTCCATTTTCTTATTCATCTCTCTTATTGCTTTTTTTCTTTTGCAACCTCTTCCTAAGAGCTTAAAAAACTTAAAAATTTTAAAAAAATTCATGTGATGGGACAATTCTTTTAATTTAAAAGTTAAAAAAAATTTTATTTTAAATTTAAAAAATTGTCCCATCATATTATGCAGAATTATCCTCTATCTCCATGTCCTCCCTTGAAACTCAGCTTCAAACTATGTGGCTCGCCCGACACTCTGAGGAAGCTCCGATGCGCAGGTCTGGCCCTCCAAGGCCAACCGAACCAAAGCTGCAGGCAATGACTAAGAGGCAGCCGTAGCTCCCTCTGCCTCCTAAGATTACAGCTGATTGCTAGGTTCTTCTTTGCACCTTTTCATAGTTTTCAAATTTTATACCATACCTTTAATGCAGGTAAAAATAATCAAATGCTTTAAAAATGTTCTGGGAAAATAAATCCCGGCTTTTGTGGAAAATACTTTCTCGGAAGCCATGTGTAAAGGGAATTTGACAAAAGCTGAAATTGGTGCCAAGTGTGTGGGTCGGCAAACTTTTTCTATAAAGGGCCAGAGAGTTAATTATTTTAGGCTTTTTTTTTTTCTTTTGGTCTCTGTCATAACTCCTAGACTCTGCCACTGTTACCAGAAAGCAGCCATAGACAACCTGCACCAAAAAGTGTGTTCTAAAAACAGGTGGCAAACCATTCTGGTCCATGAGCTTCAGATCGCAAGTCCCCGCTACAAGGACGTGACCCACCGTGATCAAGCTATATATGTATTTGATGGGAGCATGAGAGGAGAATTGAGATGATGTGCTTCTCTTGTTTCTTTTTTTTTAATTTGTTTCTTTTACCTTTCAAAAAGTTTAGAAAGAAAAAGTTTGGCTTCTTCAAAGATTCACAGAAGCTTAAAAAGAATTGAGATAGTAAAGTGCTAGATTCAATGAAAAGGTAAGTTGGAATAGGGAAAAAAATAAATCTGGTAGAGAAAAAACCTCTCTGGTTAGCATAGAGGCAGTGTGGGGCAAAGACCGCCAGCCATGGTCTCAGGAACCTGAGGCACATGTCCAGCCTCCGCACGTACTGTCTGATGACCAAATCAGTTCACCTCTCAGGAGCTCATGTTCTTTCTTATAAATGATGGTGTTCCACCCGATGAGTCCGATGTCCTCTCCTGCGCTAGGATTCCATGAAAGATTATCTCAGAATCTTGTGGAGAACTAGGGAGGGACACAGGGACACATTTTCCTTTTTTGTCCCTTAATATTTTTTTTAAAGATTTTATTTATTTATTTGAGACAGAGAGAATGAGAGACAGAGAGCATGAGAGGGAGGAGGGTCAGAGGGAGAAGCAGACTCCCTGCCGAGCAGGGAGCCTGATGCGGGACTCGATCCCGGGACTCCAGGATCATGACCTGAGCCGAAGGCAGTCGCCCAACCAACTGAGCCACCCAGGCGGCCGTCCCTTAATATTTAATAAACCTATTGAGTGCTTCTTGTGGGCCCAGGTGGTTGCTCCTACATCATCTTACCTTACCTTACCCCGGTAACCATTCCAACTTTCTCCCTGGACACATCCAGTTGAGCCTAGAGGTTGGGTGTCATCATTAAGATCTTTTACTCTAAAATGCAACCTCTCAGAAGTTAAGTGACTTACTTGGTTATTTAAATAATAACAGGTAGACCTGAGAGTCAAACTCAAGACCCGCCATTTCATGTTCATCCCATTTGGTCAGAGCTGCGTAGCTTCCTTTTTTTCAGGAAAGGAAAAACTGGACATTGAAAGGCAAATGGGAAATTTCTCCCGCAAGCACAGAGAGGAGAAGTCAGTAGGAAGTCTTCAAAGTATTTACTACAGGTATATACTATTAGGGGAAATTTTGACAGCAAGAGTAGGTTTAACTCGAGTTAAAGGAACTTTTCTACATAGGCCTAAACAAAGACATTAAGAATGGGAAAGATCTGGTTGTTGAAGAGAATGTGAAGGAAGATGCAGAAGTCAATTCCAATCTGTTACCTGAGTGACTAAAAGGAGTGAAGGTGAAAGACCTGCATCCTCCGAGAGGTTTATTTCCCACGTCTGGGAAGGCTTTCCGGCACCTGCCACTGTGCTTTATAAGGATGGGGCCGGGGCGCCTGGGTGGCTCAGTCGTTAAGCGTCTGCCTTCGGCTCAGGTCAGGATCCCAGGACCCTGGGATCCTGACCTGAGCCGGAGGCCCCCCCTAAGGGGGAACCCCCTTCTCCCCCCCCCCCTCCCCCTCCTTTTGTTCCCTCTCTCCCTGTCTCTCTCTCTGTCAAAAAAATAAAAATCTTAAAAAAAAAAAAAAAAAAAAGGATGGGGCCAGTACCCCTGGGACAAGCTGTGGCTTTCTGAGAGAGGATCAAATTCTGCATTCTTCTACTGCCTTCTGACCTCTTGTTAGTGCCCTAATGAAGACCAATAGGTCATTTTAGATCTCACAGAGGCAGGGCAGGGTGATGCCTGGCTCATGGAAGGAAGTCGATGTCCTCTTTGAAATGACTTCAGATACAGCAGAGGCCAGTGATAACCTTTTGCTTTTGATTACTGACCTTTTGAGTAAAAGATCTGGCTGTAGCTTAGCCCCAGGTTTTTGTTGAGAAACAGGATCTAGCTTTTCTTTCACATTTGTGTGTGTGTGTGTGTGTGTGTGCTTTCTAGTAACAAGATGCCCTTTTACTATTACTAATGAAAGCAAGAGAGACCATTAGAGGAAATTACATTCTTGTTTTAAGCCAGACAATTCTGTGGACAGAGGGACCTTAGGTGTTCTCTGCTGTTAATGTGTTTTTTGGAGCATCTGGACAAGGATCTACATAGTCAGAAGAATCAAGAATCAGAAGTGAATCAAGGCAGGATGAACAAAGCAAGTCCACGGGGATAGAAGATGGGTGAAATTAAGCAAGGCAATCATCCTTCTCAGCCACCAGAGTCACAAGCCCTGTCCACAGTTTACAACTTCAGACATTCTGCTGATGGTTCTGGGTGAGGTCAGCAGGTCGGTCAGGTCCAGCTCACTCTCTCTGCTGTCTCATCTGTTCCCCTACCATCTTTTTGCATGAAGAATCTTACAGAGGTGATTTGCATTGACAGCACAGGCAATTTTACTGGCTGAAATCACCACTGTATCAACATAAAAAAGTTATCTCTGCTTTGAGGAGGCATTTTAGTGGATCTTGCCTGCCTGTCAAGTTAGGATGAGGTTTTGAGACTAAAGCCAAGTCTCTATTTTAATATCGTGTCTTTTAAGAACTTCATATCATCATTATACTTCATCAGCCTTTTCATGATAGAAATCAAGCCAGCAAGAGCATCTCTGAGCTGAGTGGGCCAGTCAGGGGACACATTTGTATTCATTACATTAAAGGTGTTTAATCAAAGTGTTTAAGTTTGGAAGAGAATGAACAATTAGCCATACATGTTTAAGTGGGTATATCCCAGCTGTGGAGAAACGGGGAAGTCCTGGTTGGAAGTTGTGTTTGGCAAATTGAAAGGGGGAAAGGGATCTCGCCTATAAAAAGGGTGCTGCTGAGTGTCATGGACTCCCCGAGTGGTACTGAGGAAGGCACAGGGCAAGGAAAGGCTTTTAATGCCTTCTTGGAAGGTTTCTGGCCATTTGTTGCCTTTCCAATTCCCCACCACTTTGTCTTCTCACAGATCTTTGTAAAGCTTCCAACTTTTCCATTAACACCCAGGTCATGTGCTCACCCTCCCTTACTTACTTGCTTTCTTGCTCTTCAAGGTGCACCTGTAATATAAAGTCAGCTTCGACCCTGTGACCCTCAAATACCTCCATTTCATCAGATTTCTCTGAGTCTGTTTGGACATCAAGGTTAAATTGGAGAGAGGACTAAACCAAAATTCTCTGAGGAGAACTTCTGCCATGGCTCCACTCTCGCTGGCCTTAAAAGCAGCAGCAGAAGAAAAAAGTGATACCAAAGGCCGTACAATATAGCACATTTTAGGAGAAAGGTGGTTTCTAGTTTTAGTGATTATTCTGTGTTTACAAAACACAACTGCAAGCTCTGAAGAAAAGATGATATAGTTGCCTTTAAGCTGTGGTCAAATATTTATAGGCTTATTCTGAACTCTACTGAAATTCAGATTACTCCAAGGGGAAAAATTAGAAGAAAAAAGAATAAGTATTTTGACTCAACAGAAAAAAATGTTAGCTACCTTGAAAACTACTAAAACGCCCAGCACTGGAAATGTTCAAGCAAAATGGCACTCTGGGTTGTCTAAAGTAGGGGAAGCTAAGCAGAAGTAACAAACACTCCCAAAAGATTCAGTCACTTAAAGAACAAGGTTTTTTCATTTCTGTTTTTGTTTCCTCATGTAACAGTCCAAAGCAGGTATTGAGGACTCAGGCTGATGATTCTTTTAGCATTCCAGAGTTGTTCTGGATGTCACCATCCCAGTGTTTCGGGAAGAGGAAAGAGCATGAAGAACCACACAGAGGAAGTGGCCCACACGCCACCACCCCGGTAGCATTGTCCATAACCGACTGCAAGGAGGGCTGGGACATATGTCCTACCTCTACCTAGCTGGGCACAGTCTGGCTCTGCACTTCTTTTCTTTTTTTTTTAAGATTTTATTAATTTATTTGACAGATAGAGGCACAGCGAGAGAGGGAACACAAGCAGGGGGAGTGCGAGAGGGAAAAGCAGGCTTCCCGTGGAGCAGGGAGCCTGATGCAGGGCTCGATCCCAGGACCCCGGGATCATGACCTGAGCCGGAGGCAGATGCTTAACGACTGGGCCACCCAGGCGCCCCCGTCTCTGCACTTCTAACACAGTGAGTGGATAACAGGAGAAGCGGCTTTGGGTGGGTGGCTAGAAATCCCCGCGGTAGCTAACAGAAGCACCGCACTTGGAATCAGGCCAACAAAGTTTGAATCGTGGTGCATCAATTCAATACTGGGGTACCTTTAGGTGAATCATTTAACCTCTCTAAAGTTGTGTTTCCTCATCTGGAAAATGGCAGAAGGAAGAGTAGCAGCAACATCTATCTGATGTATGTGAAAACAAAAGGGAGAAGCCAACACAGCCGGGAGCATCAGGGATATTCGGCCAACTGGCTGTGTGGCTGCTTCCGTCAGAATCGTAAGTGTGGGTGTTCACCAGGGCTCAGCCTCAATAATAGCCTCTGTGTCTATGAACAAATGACAAACCCCGTAGATTTAAATGCAGCATGAGGATTTTAGATTAGAAAACAGAACGATTTGCTCATGGACATCAGAAATTAGAGATGAAGAGAGGATAGGAATGAGCTGTTGAAGAGGACCATGGAGTTTGTGTCTAGATAACCTTAAAAGAAGGTGTGATTCTTGTTTCCTTGGGAGTGAGTTTGAAAAAAAAAAAAAAACCCTCAGGACTGAAAAGAGGGACTGCACCAGATGATCGTTTCTCCAAGTCTTCTCTAGACCTCTTTTTCTTTTCCTGACACTAGCCTATGCAGGCATCTCCAAATATAAGGCATAGCTGAACATTTTTAACAGGAGAAGTTAAAGCTGTTTATCTTTCCTGATTTCACTCCAGTACAGAGCAAAGGAAATAGGTATTAGAGGCCGGAGAGCTGGAGACGTTTGTAGACCAGGCAAAACGTTCGCCAGGAGCGTGAAGGAAAGCGCCTGAAGAGAACGGAAGGTTTGTGCCTACCGCCTGTTCTTGCTGTTTTTAGCAGGGTTTACAAAAAACATAGAGCTCAGGAAATAATTGATTGGTTTGCAAGCAGAGATGGAAGGAAAAAGAGGAAGTGTGGAAAGGTAGAGTTTCACATTCCTTCATTTGTTCATTCATTAAACAAATACGTCCCTGACACGAGGAATACATCAATGAACTAACCACACAAAGAGCTTATTATATTCCAGTTGGTGAGATATACAATAAGCAGAAATTACAATAAATAAATTATATATGCTAGAAAATAGTAAGTGCTCTGGAAAAGAAAATAATGGAGGACAGTAAGATTTGGGGGTGGTGAGGAACAGTTTGTGATTTTGAATAGGATGGTCCAGGTAGCCCTCACGGAGAAAGGTAGTATTTGAGGAAAGGCATGGAAGTGAAGGAGTTGGCTGTAGAGATGGGTAGAGAAAGCCTGTTCCAGGTAGAGGGAGCAGCAAGGCAAGGGCCTGAACTTCGGACATGCCTGTGTCACATGGGGTGGGCTGCTGGGGGGAGGGTCACTGGGTGTGATGCTCTCAGTAACCTCCCAGTGGTCATCCTCTGCCCTTGGGGAAAGAATGAGAATGAGAGCCAAATGGGAAAAAGAACTAGCAGTTTTTTCTTGGACAAATAAAGAATGAGGAATAAGAATTTTTTATCAGGATTATCAAACTGTACAAATAGGAATATCTTTAATTTTAGAATAGAATAAATTCTTCAGCACATCTTTAAAATCCCATTTTAGAACTACATCGTGTAACAAGAATTAGGTCATTCTTCTGTTCATAATATTCTTCCTTGATGAGCCAATGTATTTCTCTGAGAGGTAGCATAATTTTATGAAAGCAGCCTAGATTTGGGGGGGCAGTCTTAAATCATTTCTAATCTTGACCTCTCCACTGACTAGATGGGTAAGTTAGTTAATAGTTTTAAGCCTCAACGTCCTGGGTATAAGAGAGGAGTAATCATACTGGATGAATGAGATAGCATATGGAAGATAAATATCATGGCGTCCACCCCATAGAATTCACCAACCAGGTTAGTTTCTCCATCAAACAGGAGACTCAGTGGGGATGTGGGATAGTTGCTTTCTGCTGTCCTTGAAAAAGAGCTCTTCTTGTGGAAACACTGGCACTTATATATGAAATGTAGTTGGCCAAGCTGAAAGAGGAAACCTTGCTTTCCATTCCAACACATTTGGCTTCATTTTTGGGCTCCTTCTGAAAGCTTGGTGACCTCACGCACTATACCTCTGATGAAGAACTGTTTGTGAGAATTTGGTACAATGATGAGAAGCATCATCTCATGAAAAAAAACTATTTTTGTGATGTCTTCAGCCTTAACTCAAAGTCCTGTGGTTGCCAGTAGATCAAATAAAGCCTGGGATAAAAATAAAATCTCTATGGAGATTTGTTCATAGAAGCCAACTTGCTAGAAGGTTGCACTTCTCAATGATTTTACAGTCTAGTATTTTTATTGATGATATTTCAGTTGTATCCTGTCAATTACAAATTTTTCTAACACCATAGTAATGGCTCAAAGCTCTTCCTAATTATGCAAGATGCTGTGAAGAATCACAAGGGGATTTCAAATGCTTTGATTAAAATGACATTCACAGAACTGACATTTAAATGACTAATTTAGTTCTTCTCCCATACTCTAAGTGCATCTATATTTTGTATTGTGTATGAAAAGATGTTTGGAGAACTTCAGAAGCAAAACCATCACCATCAGCAGCAGTCTATTTATAAAATTAAATCTTCACTGTTCAAAGAAAAAAAATCCTGTTGCTATATAGACAACTTTATTTTTAAATGATATGAATATATTATTGGATTGGAGTAAACTACTTCATAACATTCTTTGATATTCTTCAGCCTTCCGCCATAGGAATTTATACCTTTGTGTAATGTGGGACAGCAGAGAGAAGTGCTTTTTGGAGTTTAAAAGTTCTTGGTTTTATTCTCAGATCAACTGGTTGTTCGATCTTGGGCAAAAGAGCCTCGGCTTTCTCAAACGTAATGCAGGGATAACTCCCAGGATCATTCTACAGATTTAACATAAATTTTTTTTTTAGAAAACATCTAGTATTGGGATTTGATATGTACATATTGTGAAATGATGACCACAATAAGTTTAGTTGACATCTATCACTGCACAGAGTTACAATTTTTTTTTTTTGTGATGAGAACTTTTAAGATTTACTCTCTTAGCAACTTTCAAATATACAACACAGTAATTTTAAGTTTTGTTTTAATCCCAGTTAGTTTACATGCAGTGTTATATTAGTTTCAGATGTACAATATACTGATTCAACACTTCCATACAACACCCGGTGCTCATCATAACAGGTGTGCTCCTTAATCCCCATCACCTATTTAACCCATCCCCCAGCCCACCTCCCTTCTGGGAACCATCAGTTTGTTCTCTGTAGTTAAGAGTCTATTTCTTGATCTGTTTCTCTCTCTTTTTTCCCCCTTTACTCATTTGTTTTGTTTCTTAAGTTCCACATATGAATAAGATCATATAGTATTTGTCTTTTCTCTGATTTATTTCGCTTAGCATTATACTCTCTAGCTCCATCCATACCATTGCAAATGGCAAGATTTCATTCTTTTTATGGCTGAATAATATTCCATTGTGTACACACACACACACACACACACACCACATCTTCTTTATTCATTCATCATTTTGATGGACACGAGCTTTTCCATATCTTGACTATTGTAAATAATGCTGCTGTAAACATAGGGGTGCATGTAGGCCTTTGAATTAGTGTTTTTGTATTCTTTGGGTAAATACCCAGTGGTGAAATTGCTGGATCATAGGGTAGTTCTGTTTTTAACTTTTTGAGGAACCTCCATACTGTTCTCCACAGTGGCTGTACCAGTCTGCATCCCCACCAACAGTGCACGAGGGTTCCCCTTTCTCCATACAACACAGTATTGTTAACTACAGTCACCATGCTGTACATTACATCCCCAGGATTTATTTATTTTATAACTGAAAGTTTGTACCTTTTGACTACCTTTGCCCATTTTCCCCGCCCTCTACTCCCTGCCCCTGGCAACTACCCATCTGTCCTCAGTTTCTATGAATTTGTTTTCTTTTTTTAACTCCACACATAAGTGATATCAAACAGTATTTAGCTTTCTCTGTCTGGCTTATTTCATTTAGCATAATGCCTTCAAGGTCCATCTGTGTTGTCACAAATGGCAGGATGTCCTGTTTCTCATGCCTGAATAATATTCCATTGTATATACACAACACATCTTCTTTATCCATTCATTCACTGATGGACACTTATGTTGTTTCCATGCCTTCGCTATTGTAAATAGTGCTACAATGAACATGGGAGTACAGATATATTTTCAAGTTAATGTTTTCATTTCCTTCAGATAAATTCCCAGAAGCAGACCTGCTGGGATCATATGGTAGCTCTGTAGTTCTCTTTTTAATTTTTCGAGGAACCTCCATACTGTTTTCCACAGTGGCTGCACTCTTTTACATTCCCACCAACCATGCACAATGGTTCCTCTTTCTCCACATCCTCGCTGGCACTTGTCATCTCTTGTCCTTTTGAGAACAGCCATTCTAGACAAACCATGAGAGACCATGGACTCTGAAAAACAAACTGAAGGTTCTAGATGGGAGGGGGGTGGGGGGGATGGATTAGCCCAGTGATGGGTATTAAGGAGGGCACGTTCTGCATGGAGCACTGTGTGTTATACACAAACAATGAATCATGGAACACTACATGAAAAAGTAATGATGTAATGTATGGTGATTAACATAACAATAAAAAATAAAAAAAAAAACATAAAGAGAACAGCCATTCTAACAGGTGTGAGCTGACATCTCATTGTGGTTCTGATTTGTATTTCCCTGATGGTCAGGGATGTTGAGCACATTTTCATGTGCCTATCGGCCATCTGAATATCTTCTTTGGAAAAATGTCTGTTTGGGCCTTTTCTCATTTTTAAATTGGATTATTAGTTTTTTCTTTATTTGCTCTTGATTTGTAAGAGTTCCTTACATATTTTGGATAGTAACCTCTTCTCAGATATGTGGCTTGCAAATATTTTCTCCCATTCCATAGATTGCCTTTCCATTTTGTTTTGTTGATTATTTCTTTTGCTGAACAGAAGCTTTTTAATGTAATCCCACTTGCCGATGACATTATTAAAGGAAACCAACCAACAAAGAAGTCAATAAAAGAGGCCATTCGTGGAGCAATGTTAAGAGTATCATGAACCAGTATCATGAACGTCTTGATTATCACGTTATGTTAATCAAATTCTGAGTAGCTGTGGTCCAGTACAAAATAAAAATAAAGAAAAATAGCTAATAAATCATCCATTTAAAAAGTCCAGTAGCAGACTGATGTATTTTCCTAATAAGGAGAGGATGCAAGTAACATGACAAAAGTATCAGCTTTACCCTGTTGGTCTGTGGGGAAACTGTTCGAAGGACCTCACAGAGCACTTGGCAGACTTCAAGTGAGAATTCAGAGAACAGGTGGCAAAAGCAAAAGTTCCCAGGACGTGGGCCTCCCCCACGCCCCGAACACCCCCACGGGAGACTGGCTCATGGCTTCATCATGGGGCGTCCAGGGCAGAGGGTGGACCATCGGATGATGGCGGAGATGTTAGTTCATTCCCAATTCCTTCACACACAAATTCTCCAACCAGGGGGACTTTTTCAGTTATCAAAACCCAACTCCAGTCTTTCTCCGGGCTGAGAAAGCTTGCGAGTGACCTCCAGGCAGGTCTATGGTGTCTTTCACTTCAGTTTACTATAAAACCAGCAACTTTATGTTTAATAGTCTCTTGCTCTTCTTGATGGTTTTACCACAGGTACACATATCCCTGAACGAAAAGATTTTAATTGCTTATCTTTACACTAGACTTATTTATTTAGTTTGTTGTCTCTCTTCCCCTGCAGATAGAAGCTCTCAGAGGGCAGAGATTTTTGCCATTTTGTTTACTTCTATATTTCTGGTGCTTTGAACTGTGCCTGACACACAGAAATTTCTTTTGAATCTATTAATGAACTGATAGAAGTGAGTGGAAGTGGTTCCTGATGTCCCTTGTTCCTCACAGGCCTACCTGAAGATCCGTGTGAACTTTAGCATCTGTGGAGAAAGGATTTCAGTAGGTCATAAGAGCCTAGCCCTTCCTGCTGCCAGTAGTCAAGGATTCACCTTTTAACTCATGAAAAAGTCTTGGGCTGCATGATAGGTATGCACTTTTGTTTCCTATTTATTGCTGTGTTATCAAGTCTAAAGCAGGCCTGGTTATAGATGACCCACCAAACCCATAGTGGGAGCACACAACACCTTCATTATGGCACCTTGCTGTATCTAAATGCATCCATTCTAAAGCCTCTACACATGAACCCCCCTTCTTCATGTCTTTTTTTTTTTTAAAGATTTTATTTATTTATTTGAGAGAGAGAGAATGAGAGAGAACACATGGGGGGGGAGGGTCAGAGGGAGAAGCAGACTCCCTGCCGAGCAGGGAGCCCGATGTGGGACTCGATCTAGGGACTCCAGGATCATGACCTGAGCCGAAGGCAGCCGCTTAACCAACTGAGCCACCCAGGCGCCCCCCTCATGTCTTTTCTAAGACAGAATCAGACCCTATTGTACAAATGGCTTCCTGACATGCATGGGCTCATTGCCTGATTCCTGTGACCTGGAGATCCAGGGGCCCCAATAACAGTCCTCCCTCGACTGGCCTCCTTAAGCTAACCTGAACAAGAAAGGAGAAGAAAGAAGGAAATAAGCTCACCTGCCCACTGGTCTCTATGACCTATGAGAACAGAAAACAAGATTTTAGAACTGAATCCAGGGATCCACCTTGGGTCACCTCCTTGCACTCTCTTACACAGTTTGATGTGGCCCTACTTCTTACATTCTTTTAGATCTTTTCCCTTGCCCTTGAATCCATAGAATATGAAGTTCCTCTACCAAGGGACAGCTCTGTCCTCTTTCCTCACATGGCCCCACCTCTCTTTCCTTGCTTTGTCTGGGCTGCACCCGACTGATGCCCAGAGATCATGAAGGCCAGTTCTTAGCTCCTCAGGAATAAAGTCCCTACCTCCAGTTTGAGGGAGGCACCCTTTCCTCAGTCTCACAGTGTTTTCAAAACTGACATCTTGCAGACTTCAGTGGAATCCCTGAGACAACCCAGAACTGTGAAATAAAAAACAACTTCCATCTAGACACATTCTTCCAAATAAGGATGCACTGGGATGTACAAGGATAAATTTTTGGTCTCAGAAACAGTCATCTTTTCCTTTTCATAGTACCCTAATTTCCCACTGATTTCTTATAGCTCGTAATAAAGACCTAATGAACCATGGGGGTTTTTAATACATATTGAGTGAGTGAATAGAGATGAAGAGTATTTATAATCTATCCAGATTGAAACAGACAAATTTATTTGAACAAGCGAATTGTCCCCTTGTGATAAAGGGGGCAGCTTGTTTCAGCTTGTTGCCATTTTACCTATTTCTAAAAGGGCAGCTGCACTCCAAAAGGATTTTCTAATTTATCAGCCACCTCTTTGTTTCCTCTTGTCTTGGGAGAAGTCACAAAGCTATCTTTATAACTTCATCATCGTTTTCCAAGCAACACACTCAGCAGCTATAAACAGAACATCAGGGAAAGTCAAACCCACAACTGGCAGGGAAATTGGATTAAACATTGGTCTATAATCACAGTCAAAAATGACCACAGTGAAAATTAATTAAAGAGAAATATTTCTGTTGTCTTTAGTGTTATTCCGCTGCTTTAAAGAACAAGTCTTCCAGATAATAGCACTTGACTCCCAAAGTAAGATAGTGATTTATGAATTTTATCCCTAAGGAAATTACTGGTTACTGACAAGGAGAAGCCCCACACTTTCTTGTTTGCCTTTGAAAATAATTTGGTGTAATTTGCAACTCGTGTAGATGCAAGAGGAAGATGAGAATTCTTTCTAGAATAGAGTTCCCTCTCATTCTCGATTTGGTTTCACTGCACACCCTTCATCCCAACACATTAGTTATAAACAACTCACTTGACAACGTCGGCTCTTCTTTCCTTGAGTCCTTCCAGTCTGTCCTTTTGGGCCACAATAATTTGAAGAATGAGGTATCTCAGAGGTAGATCAAACGTGAAATGTCATCTTTCTGACCTCTTTCTGGCCTTCTTCCTGGAAGGAGAATAGCAGTTGCTTGTCAGCAAGTCTTTGAACTTTTGTATCACCTTTCTTTGAATTTTGAAGTGCCATTCTGCAGCACGTTGCTTTGATTTTTATTTAATTGACATACCTAGTTGAGTTCTTGGTTTTAACTGGTGATGTGAATTTATTTATTTTTTTTGTTCCTCTACAACCATATATTGCTAATTTAATGTGATGTGGTTTGTGTTTTATCTACTGCGGGAATAAATTTTGTATGCATTTTTTAAGTTAATCTAAAAGAAGATAAATTATGAACAAACTTTCTCTCCTATTTCAGTGAAGTTAAACTGGTAGCCAAAGAAAGTGAATTATTACGAAATCAGAACACAGCTCTATACTTTGTATTTAAAAATAGAAAAGAGGGGCAAAGCACTTTGTCCTACCAAAAGTAGAACTTGGATAATCAAGTTCTTGATGGGGGACTTTTGAGTCCAGACAGGTAAAAATGTAAAATTCCGCCAGGTAAGGAGTGACGTTGGGTATAAATTTAAAAGAGAAGAGCTGGGCAATACAAACTAGGTTATTAAAACCGTTACTAAAAATGATGTGATATAAACTTGCAATTAAATATATCAAAACCAAATGTAGTAAATACTCAAGCCTTGTCACTGCCTAATGGTTTTACCCTAGTTTCCCATTCTCTATGGTCTTGAGGTAATGTACATGTATCACAACTGCACGGTAGAAATACTTTCCAGTAACATGGTACTGCACACCTCTTCCCGGCTCCAGGCGCTGATGTGAGCTTGGGAGCTAGAAGTTGGTCTTGTTGGAGTATTTATACCACACCAGTTTGTACCTGATACAAATCAGCCTTTTTTCTCTCCGGATCTCCACTTGTTTCAAACATTTACTAGCACGATACTACCTAACAGCATAAGAGTCTCGCTATTTCAAAATGTAAGTAGATCTGAAGGATCTACTTCAGAGACTTGCTTGCTCTAAACACGTTTCAGTTTTTTACCATTTAGCACCCTTTTCCCCTTCATTTTGTACCATCATTCCTTTCTCTGTGGAATTACATCTTTCTTATGCTATGTGGTTGGGCCAAAGGGTGGGGGTCCAAAGACCCCAGCCCTCGGGCTCATGACTTGGGTCAGACCAAACATAGTGTTCCAGAGCCCTGGCTACAATGACTGGTTCTGACATGAACATACGAGCCCAGCTGGGACAGAGATCTCCTTAAAATGTGATTGATGGATGCTGGCTGGGATTAGGAGCCGCAAATGTAGGCTTGAGCTTGCCACTGGCTATGGTTCCCACATGCAATGATGTGTAGGCAGAAGCAGGGCCTTGGAGATACTATTTGAAATTTGCTTGAACCAGATGCCCCCCTTGGACTTCCCAGGTACCTGAGCCTTTCTTGTATGACGAGCAGCATTTTTTTTTTTATCTCGACTAACTCTGGTAAAATGCCATATAATATGTCATATTTGTATGGAGAGCACTGTCGATAATTTTGGGTTATAGTGACAGAGATGCACAAGGAGGTTGCAACTTGATCCACATTGTGACCCGATCTGTAGACCAACAGGATGTTCTTTAAAAGAGTTCTGATTGTATTTATCAACCAGAATTTTGCGGAAATGTATGAGATTGTATTTAAAAGACTAAGTATTGTATTCGCTTGAGACTTTGAAGTTCATGAAAAATGAGGAAAAGGCAACGTCTCTCATTACATCCCCAGGATTTATGCAAGCATAGTGTGGACTACGGTAAGACATTTCACAGGAAATCTTAGTGGAGAGAAAGGCTGTCCCCTGAAGGCCATGCATTCAGCTGTGCCATGGTGATGATTTGGCAGTTTTATGCAACACCCCACAGCTTCCTTTGTGAGAAAAGCATATGGACAACACTGTTTGATGTGAGGCAGAGTCAGCAGATTCAATAAAGAAATTCTAGCTCATCGATATGCTGTTTGACCTTGAGAGTTGAAGTTGTTTCTGTGTATAAACCAGATTTCCCACGTCTAGGCCTCGGGGCTCAAAGGAACCAAGCAAGAGAAATACACTATCCTGTTTTATAACAAGCAAAAAAAAGTTAATCCATTGGCTAGTTGAAAAGTAAATTAAAGCTAAAACTAAGCTTTTGAAATTTTAGAAATATTTTTCTCATCTATCTCATATCCACCAACAAGAACGCTTTCCTTCAAAACAACAGCCGTGTCCTCATCACAGTTGGAAGCTGCTGGGTAAGCACTTGCCCTCCCCTTTCACATTTCTGTGGAGATGAAGGAGCAGAACTGGAGTGAATACTTCTGGATCTTCTGTCTGCCCCTTTACTCACTCTTTGTCGCTGGAATAAAAGCAGATCTGTCTGGCAAGACCGCAAATAATCTGACACATATTTACCAAGCTGACTAGGGTGGGGAGAAGGCACAGCATTGAAACACTGACAACATCCCAGCCTCTCCTTCAGCGAGCTCCGTCTGTTTTGCTGGTCACTGGGTTACTAACGTCATACTTCTCTGTACAGGTGGTTGGGGAAAATGTGTGCTCTGTAGAAATAGTTCTCCCTATAGTTAAGGAACAAGGCCCAGATCGGGAAGAAAGGAGGAAATTCTGACCTTCACTTAAGCCTTAGCTCCACCATCTCACATTGTTTATCAGGGGCTGCCAAGCCAACAAGACTGACTTTACTGTAAGGTGCATTTGACTTCTTTGTGCCTGTGTTCATTGGTTACGAACCCAGAAGTAGTGTTGGTGGGTGATTACCGCTCGAGGCACTAAATACCGATATAGGGATTTGGGCAAGGAAAACTTATATCTAGACAGAGGTAGTAGTATTTGCAGGGCAAAGAACCGTATGGGGAGCCCAGCACTTTCGAGGGCCTTCTGCAAACTGCAGAAGGTTTTGGTGACAAACTGGTTCAGCCCCACAAGCTTTAGTGTTTCAGTATTAATTACAGCTTCACCTAGTAATTTAAGGCACAAGCCCAACTTGTTTAGAGAAAAGAGGATTCATTTTGGAATCAGGATAGGTTTTTCTAGAACCTAAAACTAGGTGAAAGGAAATGTTCTTGTGTGTAGAGAGATTCACTCCTGTATCCGAGAGCAGGTCTTCCTGGGAGCTTAGACCAGAGTGGTGGTTTGACTTCTTTAGGGGCCTCGGAGGACAAGGTCCCCACCGCATCTTGGCAAAGCTCATCTCAGGGCCATCAGAACCTCTGAAGATAGGCGTAAGTATGAAAAGCAAGTTTTAGTAACATTCCTTTTAAATGTCATTGGCTAATCAGGAATGTAGCTATAAAGCATATGGTATTTATAGGAGCAAATGATAAAGTGGTGGTGTTGCAGTTGTTGGGGACTATTTGGGACTTTTGCGTTCCAATCCTAGAACCAAATTCTGTTCCACTTTACTTTCCTTTGAACTATAACCAGGGATGGAGATGAGGTTTAAGGAAGTAGGCTGAAATGGCTTAACCACAGGCATTTAGAATCACTGCTACCTTGTTACTTCAATTTGGCTCTTCAATTATATATATATATATATATATATATATATATATATATATATATATAT